>NW_024871260.1:1320000-1500000 GCF_019054845.1 Dipodomys spectabilis
TATGCATATATTTAAACTTAGAGAAATAAAATTTCAGCGGAGTTCCGGGAAGATGGCGGAGGAGAGGCTGGAATCTGAACAAGCTCTTGCATAGAAAACAGTTTCAGAGTTCCAGTGAACAGTCCCAAGCCAGAGAATCACACCAAGTGTGTCATCACAGGACCGAGAGTTAGTCAAGAGAGGGGAAGCCAAGCAGACACATCTGAGCGCCTGCCAGCAGCTGCTGCTGCGGCGGCAGGGTCGCGGCAGCGACCATCGCCGCCGCGGGGGCACACCTGAGACACAGTCCAGGACGAAGGAGCCAGACGCAGCGGACGAGTGGATTCTACTCAACACCAGCAAGAACCGACAAGGAGCAGACAACTTCATCCTGCACTTTGCAGACCAGAGACGACCCAGGATCCAAGACGCGTCGTGAGTAGAAGCCCGACATCCTCACTCCTTCTCTGGGAGCAGAGGAGGGAAGGCCACCCCTCCCCGCCCCCCAGCACTGGTGATCTCCATCTTGGATAACGACAAAGCTCGGAGGAGCTGCTAGCTCCAACTCAGGCCTTGGAATAAAACGAGTCATTTAGCAGGTCACAAGAACTTAACGGAGAAGTGACCTGCCAGACTCAGTTCCATCCAGGGAAAAGTCACCCAGCTCAGGCGCCAGCCATTGGAGTGGCTCTCCTCACCGGGTAACCAGAGCCAGAGGCTTCCCCTCCCTCTAGCAGCCACCACAATCAATTGAAAAACAGAAACCCTGAGAATGGCTCCAGGCTGGGTGCTGTGAGTTTTTTTTCACAAAATAGCCCCTGGTAAAAGCTACTGTTTGTAGAAAGGCCTCAACTCTACCCAGAACCTAGCCTCATCACTGCATCCCACTCTTTTGTGATTCTCAAAGCAGATCACCCTCCCAGTAAACTAACCTGGGAGGGGGATCTCAAAATCTTGGGTAAAGCAGAGCATTTTTCTGTCTGTTCCAACAAACTGACTTAAGAAACCAATCAAGCCACAGGACCTCAAGCTGACCAGAGACTCCAACCAGACTCTGGTTACAGACAAAAGGGAGATACAGGACTCTTCCCACCCCTCCCAAAAAAAAAAAAAAATCAAAGAACTTTTTTTTTCTTCTTCTTCTTCTTTTCTTTTTTCTTTTTTTTTGTCTTTTGTTACCTTATATATATAAAAAAATTTTTTTTTGCTTTTCTAAAACTTTTATTAATCTTTAATTTTTGCCTCTTCTGAAAAAATAATTGTTTTCCATTAACTTTTTTTTTTCTTTCTCCTCTTATAATTTTTATTTTAGGAATACATGAATGTGTGTTTTCCTTTCTTTTCTTGTCTTCTTTCTCTTTTTCTTTCATTCTTAATTATCTTTTGGTTTTTTGTCTAGCTCTACTGAATTTCTGATCTTTTCTTCTCACTTTCCTATCCTTTCCATCTTTTCCTCTTTGTTCTTCTTTATATGACTTAACTCTTGTCCTGCACATCCTCAGATAAACCCGTAGTTAACCAGTAGACCCTATCCCCCATTGTGTACACACTTAATCCACAAACTTATTACTCAATTCAAAACCTCTGAGACTTAAATTCATTAATAGCAGTACTACCTCTTTATACCTATATAATATTTTAAGCATTTTTTTAAAGTTTTTCACATCTCCTCTATGTCCCTCCCTTTCTCTCAACATATTCATATTCCTCTATAAATAGATGGTCTTTTAATCTCTAAAATAACATTAATTTTTACGTTTCTTTTTTTTCTGGTCTCTTTTCATTCCCCTTTCCCTTTCTTCTTTTTCTCTCTCTACTTGCATCCTACCCAACCTATTTCCTGCATTGTGATTAGGACATAGTTAACTCTCCCTGTGCCTCCCCACACCAATCTATTCCTATTTTTTACCCACATCTCTCCCTAACCCTAATAATTTCTGGTTTTCCAAATTCTTCTCTGCGGTTCGAAGCCCTTTAACATATAGTTGTTTGATGTCGAATAGATGTATCTGTTGAACTAGATTGTATCTGTAGACTATTGACTGTACAAATGCAAACTTTGGTTGATGGTTGCCTTAAAATAGTGTTCTAGCACAAAACTGGTGCTATCTTCATCTCAAATGGGCAGAGTAAGCCGGAAAAACACAAGAAAAATGGCAAATTCGTGTATCTCAATTCCCAATCTTGATAATCAGGGGTTAGAAGAGATAATGAATAATCCAGAGGAGAGTTCCCAAACAGCTCTACAAACACTGGTGGCAAACATGATAAATGAAAAGTTTGACAACATACAAAGGACTCTGTATGAGCGTGATAGGGAGAGAGAGGAGGCATCCCAGAAGTTTATACAGGAATATCATAAGCGTGAGGAAGCTACTCAAAAACTGATACAGGATTTGCGTGAACAACTTGAGAATACTCAAAGAGAAAGGGAGGAACGGCGTGAGCAGGCTGAGAACACTCAAACAGATCTGCAGGAATCCCACAAACGGGAGAAAGCTAATCAAAGAGTAATACAGGAATTGAGAGACCAGATAGAGAACACACAAAGATCACTAAAGGCATTCATGGAATCCATTAACAAAGAGCTGAAGGAAGTCAGGGAGACCACAAAGGGAATGCTGAATGGAACCCAACAGAAGGAATGGGAGCCCAAAGAAACCATAACCAATCAACTAAGCGATTTGAGGACAAACACTGAGCACCCAATTAAGGAAGTAAAGAAATTCATACAAGACCTAAAACAGAGCTTCAACAAAGAACTTGAAGCCATCAAAGCTGACCAACTAGAAGGAAAAGAGATAAAAAACAAAGTAGAGAGTCTAGACAGCAGGTTAGACCATGCAGAAGATCGAATCTCAGGGATTGAAGACAGCCTAGATATTATAGAGAAAGAACATACAACCATCCAAGACAAGTCCAAGAAATATGATAGATCTATCCAACACCTGGAAGACACCATCAGAAGGCCTAATCTAAGGATAATGGGTGTAGAGGAGCACCTAGAAACAGAAGTTAATGGTCTAGGAAATTTGTTTAACAGGATCCTAGCAGAGAACTTCCCAAACATGCAAAAAGATAGGCCTGTCCAGATACAAGAAGCCTTTAGAACCCCAAATAGACCAGACCAGAATAGGACATCCCACCGCCACATTATAATCCACACAGGATCAACTCAGAAAAAGGAAAAGATCCTTAAAGCTGTTAGAGAGAAAAGGGTAATCACTTATAAAGGGAAACCAATTAGAATCACCTCAGATTTCTCAGCAGAGACAATCAAAGCAAGAACAGCCTGGAATGATGTATGCCATGCCCTAAAAACAAACAACTATCAACCAAGAATACTGTACCCAGCTAAACTCTCCTTCATAACTGAAGGCCAAATAAAAACCTTCCATAGCAAAGAAAAATTGAAACAATACATCTCCACCAAACCAGCCCTACAAAAGATTCTTAAAGATGTCCTACACATAGAAAACCAACAAGACCGCAATAAAGGCCAAGAAACTGCACCCAAACTGAGAATCCAAGAACCATAGGAAGAACCCAGTTTTCGCAGCCCCCAAGAAGGTGGATAACATGGCAGGAACTCCCAAATACCTCTCAGTCCTATGTCTTAACGTTAACGGACTGAACTCTCCAATTAAGCGACATAGACTGTCTAGTTGGATTAAAAAACAAGACCCTTCTATCTGCTGCCTGCAGGAGTCACATCTTGCCCGTAAAAACAAACACATTTTCAATGTTAAAGGCTGGAACAAAATCTACCAAGCAAATGGACCTCATAAACAGGCGGGAGTTGCAATCCTAATATCAGATAAAATAGACTTCAAATTAAAATTCTTGAAAAGAGATAAAGAAGGTTGCTACATACTAATTAAAGGATCTCTCCTTCAGGAGGATATTACAATTCTAAATATCTATTCGCCAAACAATGGAGCACCCAAATTTATCAAAGAAACACTACTTTCCCTCAAATCCCATATAGATCCAAAGACATTAATTGTTGGGGATTTTAACACACCACTCTCCCCACTAGATAGATCAACTCGGCAAAAACTCAACAGAGAAACCGCAGATCTAAACAGCTGCATAGATCAACTAGACTTAACAGACATTTACCGAACATTTCACCCAGCAGCATCAGAATACACGTTTTTCTCAGCAGCACATGGAACGTTTTCTAAAATAGACCACATTTTAGGCCACAAAGCAAACTTGTCTAAATTCAGAAACATTGAAGTTATACCTTGCATTCTGTCTGACCACAAGGGAATAAAATTAGAACTCAACACCAAAAGCCACCAAAGAAAGTCCGGTATCACATGGAGGCTGAACAACACACTGCTGAATCATGAGTGGGTCATGGAAGAGATTAGAAAGGAAATTCAAATGTTCATGCTATTCAACAAAAATGAACACACAAATTACCAGCTCCTCTGGGACACAGCAAAGGCAGTACTCCGAGGCAAGTTTATAGTTCTGAGCTCCTACATCAACAAATTGGAGAGATCTGAAACTAACAATTTAATGACACATCTAAACCTCCTTGAAAAAGAGCAGCAAGATAAACCCCAATCCAGTAGACGGAAAGAAATAATCAAAATTAAATCAGAATTAAATGAATTAGAATCCAAAAAAACTATAGAAAGAATCAACAAAACAAAGAGTTGGTTCTTCGAAAAACTTAACAAAATTGACAGACCCTTAGCAAATCTTATCAGAAAAAGAAGAGAACACACCCAAATTAATAAACTCAGAGATGAGAATGGAAACATCACCACGGAAACAAGCAAGATTCAGAACATTATAAGGGAATACTTCTCAAAACTTTATGCTAATAAGTTTGAGAACTTGACAGAAATGGACCTCTTCCTAGCAAATATTGACATGCCAAAACTAAACCAACATGAGTTAAACTATCTTAACAGGCCCATATCAAGCATTGAAATAGAAACAGCAATAAGAGACCTCCCAGCTAAGAAAAGTCCAGGACCAGATGGTTTTACAGCGGAATTTTACAAGGCCTTCAAAGCAGAGCTCACACCAATTCTCCTCCAACTCTTCAATGAAATTGGAAGAGAAAGCTCCCTACCGAACACATTCTATGAATCCATCATAACCCTCATCCCAAAACCAGGCAGGGACTCATCAAAGAAAGAGAACTATAGACCCATTTCTTTGATGAACATTGATGCCAAACTTCTCAACAAAATTTTGGCCAACCGACTTCAACAATTCATCCAAAAAATCATACACCACGATCAAACAGGATTCATTTCAGGGATGCAAACCTGGTTCAATATACGCAAATCAATTAATATTATTCATCACATCAACAGGAGCAAGAATAAGAACCACATGGTTATCTCAATAGACGCAGAAAAAGCATTCAACAAGATCCAACACCCCTTTATGATGAAGGTTTTGGAAAAATTAGGAATCCATGGAACATTCCTCAATACAATAAAGGCTGTATATGACAAACCTACAGCCAGCATTATACTCAATGGTGAAAAACTAAAGCCATTTCCTCTTAACTCAGGAACAAGACAAGGTTGCCCACTCTCTCCACTTCTCTTCAATCTAGTATTAGAATGCCTAGCTACAGCAATAAGACAAGATACAGACATAAAGGGGATCCAAATAGGGAAAGAAGAAATAAAACTCTCCCTCTTTGCAGATGACATGATCTTGTATTTAAAGAATCCCATAGACTCCACTCCCAAATTACTCAAGCTGATTCAAAACTTTGGCAAAGTAGCAGGTTATAAAATTAACCCCCAAAAATCAATGGCTTTTCTGTATGCCAACAATGAGAAAAGTGTGGCTGAAATTAGGAAAGCAACTCCATTTGTAATAGCCCCACAAAAAATAAAATACCTAGGAATTAACTTAACTAAAGAAGTGAAGGACCTCTATGATGAAAACTTTAAAATCTTGAAAAAGGAAATCAACACAAATTAAAAAATGGCAAAACCTCCCATGCTCCTAAGTTGGAAAGATTAACATCGTGAAAATGGCAATACTTCCCAAGGCTATCTACAAATTCAACGCAATACCTATCAAAATTCTACCCTCATTCTTCAAGGAAATAGAAGAGGCAATCGAAAAATTCATATGGAACAATAAAAGACCCCGAATAGCAAAAACGCTCCTCAACGGAAAGAACACTGCTGGAGGAATATCAATACCAAATTTCAAACTCTACTATAAAGCCATAGTAATCAAAACAGCTTGGTATTGGCATAAGAACAGACCTCAGGACCAATGGAATAGAATTGAAAACCCAGAAATGAACCTACAGACCTACAGCCATCTAATCTTCGATAAGGGAGCTAAAACAATAGAATGGAAGACAGACAGCCTCTTCAGTAAATGGTGCTGGCAAAACTGGTTAACTACATGTAGAAAACTAAAGCTAGATCCTTATATATCACCCTGCACCAGAATCAACTCCAAAAGGATCAAAGACCTTGAACTCAAAGCAGACACTCTGAAAACTTTACAGGATGGAATAGGAGAAACCCTGGGTCTCCTTGGCTCAGGCCGAAATTTTCTGAATAGAGACCCGGAAACACAACAAATCAAACAAAGGTTGGACAAATGGGATTGTATAAGGTTGCAGAGCTTCTGCAGGCCAAATGACATAGCTAGCAAGATCAATAGAAAGCCCACGGATTGGGAGAAGATCTTTACTAGCCATACAACGGACAAGGGTCTCATATCTAAAATATACTTGGAACTCAAAAAATTAAACCACCCAACAACAAATCCTCAAAGAAGCAACTGCCCAATAAGTAAGTGGGCGGAAGACTTAAAGAGAAGCTTCTCTGAAGAAGAAAGAAGGATGGCCAATAGACACATGAAGAAATGTTCAACATCCCTAGCCATAAAAGAAATGCAAATCAAAACAACATTGAGATATCACCTCACTCCAGTTAGAACAGCAAAAATCAAGAACTCTAACAACAACAGATGCTGGAGGGGATGTGGACAGAAAGGAACCTTACTTCATTGTTGGTGGGAATGTAAACTTGTTCAACCACTTTGGAAAGCAGTATGGAGGTTCCTTAAAAGTCTTCACATAGAACTCCCCTATGACCCAGCAATCCCACTTTTGGGCATTTACCCTAATGTTTACAAACAAGACCACACTAAAGCTACCAGCACAACTATGTTTATTGCAGCATTATTTACCATAGCTAAGATATGGAACCAACCCAGATGCCCCTCAGTAGATGAATGGATCAAGAAAATGTGGTACATATACACAATGGAATTCTATGCCTCCATCAGAAAGAATGACATTGCCCCATTTGTTAGGAAATGGAAAGGCTTGGAAAAAATTATATTAAGTGAAGTAAGCCAAACCCAAAGAAACATAGGTCCCATGGTTTCCCTTATTTGCAATATCTAGTATAGGTATGAGTCAAGCGGAAAAAGTCAGAGAATGTGATGTTAGGAAAACGAACCCTCAAATATGTATTTTAATGTTTTTGTTTCTTTCATGCATGTGTTTCTAACGCATTTATAAGATTATTTCTTGGTTGCTTTGTATGTCCCTCCCCCACAGTGTAACCCCTGCTTTCACTATATTTGATGTCAGTATAACATGTGGAGGAGATGGGGACAAACAAGTCGTTTAAGGATTCAGGTGGACCTGTTGCAACAATGAGAAGTACAAAATGTCATGTCAAAACCAGCTTTACAATGTCGGAGGGGGGGGGAGGGGGGTATGATTGGGTGGGGGGGAGGTGGGAGGCTGGGAAGGGAGGTGAAGGGTAAACAAAGGAGGAGGCTGCAATGCTTGGTAAGAAATGTATGCATTATCCTGCCCATGTAATTGTAACCCCTCTGTACAGTATGTTCTCAAATAAAATAAAATAAAATTAAAAACAAACAAACAAACAAAAAAAAAATAAAAAAAGAAATAAAATTTCAAGTGGTATTATCTGCATCTTTGATTCTACCTGTCACCTACCTATTTACCGACACATTGATTTCTGGTTAATCTTCACAAATCACTGTTCTCTCACATAAGTACACAAAATTGCAAAAGAAAAAGTACAAAAATACATTATCATTAATACAAATGTAGTTTAATCCCTATCATAATAATTTGGAGAAAACAAGCATTAAGTTCATGGCACTGAATACTGCTCAAGAAGGGCAGTCTAGGAAAATGTAGATTTTGTGTGTGTGTGTGTGTGTTTTCTATGAGTGTGTGTGTGTGTGTGTGTGTGTGTGTGTTTTACATGAGTAAATAATGGAGTTAGAATTAGACCTATTATTTGGGAGCTAATTCAAGGGTTGGGAATGTGTCTGCCAAACACAATTAGGGAACAAGTAGGGGGGCGGGTTATGGCAGGGGCTGTGAAGCTAGGAGGGTCTGGGAAGTGGTGAATGGTGTGACATGGCAGATGGTTCAACACATCCGAGGATGAGTGGGCAACTTTACCCAGGGCATTGAGGGTGTCCATGGGCATCTGAGCAGGTGGCTCCGCGCCCCTCCTGGTGGTGTGGATTGCCTCCTGGGGCAATGCACCGTTGAGCAGACCTCCCTGGAGTCCTGCAGACTGCAATCTGTGTCCCACCTGGGCCATTTCCAGCTGGGCAGTAGTAGGCAAGTGTGTTACCCCTGCTGGAGTCTGCTCGGTATCAGGATATGGCAGCTAGCTAGGGCTCTCTGAATGCCAGTTTCTGTAACCTGCTGTAGGCTTTCTGGAAGGAAAAGGGGACCACTGACTTTGGAACCCTTTAAGTTTGATTGGGCAAGTGAAATGCCACCTTTTCCAGGGTTTTTTCTTGAACCTGGCAATTTCCACTAACACTTGGATTTATGAGTCAAATTAGAAGGACCATTTCAGCCGCCAGTGGCATTCAAAGTGGCACAGTCAGAGTTCTCAAGCCAGGTGGTCTCCTACTATGAATTTCGTGCCTTCACTGCCTTTCTCTGGCAGCTGCTGATTCTCCTCCGGTTCTTTCTAGGGTGACCTCCACAATTGAGGATGTCGTGGGGAGCAGAGATTATTACTTCACCATCCCCAGCCTGCCAGCTGTGAGCAGAGACGATTCCCAGCACCTGTTGTGGTTTCTTTATTTTCTTTGTTGTTTGTGGGGCCTGAACACTGGGTCTGGGCACTGTCCCTCAGCTCTTCAGCTATAGACTCCCACTCTACAACTTGAGCCTCAGCCCCACTTCCAGCTTTTTCTGCTTATGTGGTGCTGAGGAATTGAACCCAGGGCCTTATGTATGCAAGGCAAGCACTCTACCAGTGAGCCACATTCCCAGCCCCACGCAGCACCTGTACTAGACTTTGGGAGATTCAGAGACCCTGGGTGCCTTGAGAATCCTTCCTCTGCAACATGAAACTTGGGGGCCAGATATGGTGGACCATCCTGTCTGGCCCCAGGAGGAGTGGAAGCCCCTTGAGCAGGCTCTTCAGCTCATGGCAACCTCATTCATATCTACGAGGGGAATTGAGTGCCACAGAGCTAGTCAGCCGCTGGACAGAGATCTTTGAGAAGATAGGCATCTCAGAGGCCCTGGAATCGCAAGTACATTATGGCCCCCATCCTGGTAGCCAAAACAATTAAATGTGGTGGCACCAGGAGGGCAGAAGAGGGAGGAGGGAGAACTGTGGGAGAACTACATCAGGCTTTGCCCCCACCCAGGATGTTTACCTGAATTGGATGGGACTTTTCTTTAGTATTGTAGACAGATGCTCATTTATTTATCCACAAATAGTTATAGTGTCCACCAGGCTCCGGGGAGGTCATAGACAATGGAATGTTCCAGTGCTGGTTCCACAGCACATGAAGAAACCTTGGTTTGAGTTGGATGCCAGAGCTTCACACCTGTCATCCTAGTTACTTAGAGACTGAGATGGGAAGTTCGAGGCTTAAGGCATGGGCAGGAAAGCCTGTAAGACTCATCTCCAACTAACTACCCAAAAGAAAATGCCAGAAGTGGATGTGTAGCTCAAGCCATACACTGTTGGCATTGAGTAAAAAGAGTCAAAGGCAGCACCCAAGCTCCGAGTTCAAGGCCCAGGAGTGAGAGAAAGAAAGGAAAGAGAGAGAAAGGAGGTATGGATGGAGGGAAAAAGAAGAAAGGAAGGAAGAAGGGAGCATGTGAGCGTTGGTTTGGAGTCCCTGGATAAAGGGAGCCAACCATTCACACTCTCTGTGCGATCAGTTTCAGAGCCTAAAGCCAGTATGTAAGACCAAGCCACTGCCACCTCAGGAACTTAATGACATTCAGGAGCTTTGTGGTTGCCAACTGCAGAGGGTACCAGCCTCAGGTAGACCAGAGGGCTAAGACCAGGTTTCAAACATCCCCGGCCACAACAAGTTTGTTTTCTGGTCCGAGGGCTAGGGAGGTGTTGGGGTGAGGGAGTGTCAAGAGGGTGGGGGCAAGGCATAAGAAGGAAAATGAAGAGGGAGGACGATCGCAGGTCAGATGTGTCAGGACATTGGAGTCATGACCTCTCCTGACAACCTAGACCATCAGTGATAGAGCCTTCGACCCAGCCACATGGCTATTAAAAGTCCTGGCATCTTGGGTTGACCGTTGACCACCTGGCTTTCATCTGGGTCAGGATGCCTGTGCAGAACATCCTTGGGGACTGGGACTTTCGAGGGCTCAATCTGAAGATGACACCCCTGGTGTTCAGTCCTCCAACAGAGACAGGTAAGTGTGCCATGGGCACAGGACAGCCAGGGAATGAGGGCAGAAGTCGGGACCCGTGTTGCCCCGAGACTTCCTCTAGGGAGCACTAAGATCCCATGACTGCCATTCTCAGAGGCAGAAGTGGGTCTCTTTTCTTTCTCAGCTTTTAGTCTATATGGCAGATCTTAGATTCAAAGAGGGCTGACTGAATGTGGGGCAGGGTTGGGTAGAGGCTGGTGACAAAACCAGAGGCACTGGGCTCTGAGCAGGGTTGTTTCTTTGAGGATACTAACAACCCAGGAAGATTTCTGGGATGGATCAGCCCTTTTCTACTTCCCAAGAGAGAGGGACCTAGAGCCCTCCAGTATGCGTCCCTTGGCCAAGAAATCCTTTCGTTCCCACATCCGGTGATTAGATAACTAGACCTCACCTCACTGCCCAGTGTCAAGGCAGGACAGTGAGAGACACTGAGGCTTTAATAGGGTCAGGGGATCCTCAGTATGAGATTGTACTTGAATGTCCTAACTTGGTTGAACTAGCTCCCTGAGGTAAGCCCCTCTGTGCCAGGGCTAGACCATGATGGTTATTCATTGTCCATCCATTCCATGAGTCCTTCCCCACTATCTTCTGTTAAGATAGTGAAAGGAAAATGGATAAGGAGACGTTGGGTTGTCCCACCACCCAGAACAATACCAGGCCTCTGATCCTCACCACCCCTTATCTGGCCAGACCTTGGTTATTAAAAAAAATGAATTCACTCTTTGTCTACTTTGCTTTGCTGGAGTGTGTCGTTTCTGGGAGGGGGGCTGGTATGCAGAGAAAAGACCCAAGACCTGGCACCTCTTGGGGGACATTTGTTATTGTGCCAGAGCCAAGTCACTGGTATAAATAAGGAGAAAGCCATCAAACTGACCCGGAAAAATGTTCAAAAGTAGGCAGACTGTTCAAGTATCAAACCCACCCATGTCTGCTTCCCACTCACAACAACGGGGATGCAGTGCAGGTGGCCCGGCACTGGCCCTAGGAGATTATAAATGGATGGTGGCAATCAGGTGCCGGTGGATCCCACCAGTCATCTTGAATATTTGGGAGGCTGAGGTCTGATGGTCATGACTCAGAGCCAGCCCAGGCAGGAGAGTCTGTGAGATTCTTATCTCCTATAAACCAACTCCCCCCTCCAGAAAAAAGCCAGATGTGGTGGTGTAGTGTAAGTGGTAGAGCCTCAGCCTAAAAAGAACCTCAGGGACGACACCAAGGCCCTGAATCCAAGCCCTAGGACTCACAAAAAATAATAAAGTAAATGAATATTGGGCACCAGTTATCTTACTACCAGAAACGATGGATTCAGTCTTCTCTCTAGTACTTTAGCCAAAGGTAAGGGGCTTCCCTCGATGTTCCTCTAAACCTATCCTTCTCTCTATTAGCTCTCCAGGCTTCAGTTGCAGGATAGAATTCAGATCATCCCACTTGAGGTGACCTCATGTACCCTCCCCTACCCTCCTTCCTTGGGGTGGGGATCCTGGATGGACACATCACTAGGAGGATGAGGCACTGCAGAGATAGGGGTAGGTATCACTGAAATGCATACTCTTTCTCTGTCTGTCTGTCTGTCTATCTGTCTGTCTGTCTGTCTGTCTGCCTGTCTGTCTGTCTCCGTCTCTCTCTCTCTCTCTCTCTCTCTCTCTCTCTCTCTCTCTCTCACACACACACACACACACACACACACACACACACATTCATCTAGGCCAACTAAAACTAGCCTTTTCAAAGACTATCTCCTTAGATTAACTGACCTAGGAAAGGAAACTGATCCCCTTTAACTGACTATTTTAACTAGGGCTTGCTAATTGACATGAGATAAACAGAAGCTGAAAAGAAAGGCTCTGTCTTGCCCATGTAATTGTAACCCCTCTGTATGGCATTTTCACAATGAAAAAAGAAAGGCTCTGGTGCCCATTACCTCTGGCTCAGGCTCATGCTTGACATCCTGGCTACTCAGTAGGGAGAGATCTGAGGATCAAAGATTGAAGCCAGCCATAAGCTGGAAAGCTGGTGAGACTCTTCGCTTCATGGAACCACCAAAAAGCCAGAAGTGGAGCTGTGGCTCAAGTGGTAGAGCAGGAGCCTTGAACATGAAAACTCAGAGATACAGCTCCCACATCCTGAGTTCAAGCCCACAAAAAATAATGGCCCCATCTTGTTGCCCCCATACTGTCTGGGCCTCTAGTGCCCTCTCACAGATTGTGATAAAGCACCAGTCCCTGGGTAGTGTATCAGAACATTCATAAATTGGTTGGTGTAAGCCTGTCCTTCTCCTTTGTGTGCTCTCAACCCACACCAGCCAGAAGGCAGAGTGAGACAAGGCAGCCTGCAGAGTGGAGAAGATCCTCCTCTGCCAGAACAATTGAAGTGGACTTGTTAGAGTCAACACTTGAAAGGGGACCTTGCTGAACAAGGAGGATCTAACAGGGAGCACAAAGAGCAATGATGCTGTAGATAAAGGACAACATAGCTGAGTATGTTCATTTCCAGCCAGGGATACTGGTGAGAAACTCAGTACAGATGTTCAAGAATGTCCTGAGACAGGCCCGAGGGGTCACAGAAGAACAGCTATCCAGGGTTGGGATTGTGTCTTAGCAGTAGTGGGCTTGCTAGCACACAGGAAATCCTGGGGTTCGATTCCTAGGTCCCACATACACAGAAAAAGCCAGAAGTGGTACCGTGGCTCATGTGGAAGAGTACTCGCCTCAAGCAAGAGAAGCTTGGGGATAGTGCCCAGGCCCTGATTTCAAGCCCCATGAATGTCAACATAAAACAGCACTCCAAGGGACCTTGGTGACAGGTGGATGGCTATGCCCTGTAGCTCTTAGTAGATCCATCCATGCTGTGTGTCTCCTTCTTTGACCGAAAGGAGCTGGACACTCCTTCTAACCTGGGCACCCCTGGACCTAGTTATCAGCAACCCTCACAATATCTTCCACCGGGACATGGAGCAGCTGGACCCAGAAATCCTCAGGTACCCATTGGTTGGGGCAGGGGGATACAGGGCAGGCCCCAGAAGTCCTATTGGTTTTGATCTGCTCCGGATGACCAGGCCATCCAGAGGAGGCAGATGAGAGCTTAGAGAGGGGTCCAGATGTGGAGGGGGCCCTTTAATGCCCATGGCCCTACCCAGATTCTGAGCCTCCCTTTGCTGTCCCTGAAGGAATTAGAGGAGAGTCTAGGTGGTAGTGTCTAGAGAAGGACTAGGTGGAAATTCTAAAGAATGAGAAACCACAAACCATGCACTGGTGGCTCACACCTGGCTCCAGAGTTGGGAGGCTGAGATCCACAGGATCTTGTTTCCCAGCCCAGGCAGGAAAGTCCCCTGAGGGTTTCATCTCCAATCTTCAATCGGAAGTGGAACCATGGATCAAATGTTAGATCCCCGGCCATGAGGAAAAATCATCATCAGGAACAGTACCCAAGTCCTGAGTTCAAGCCCCTCAACCAAAAAAAAAACAGAAAGGGGCTGGGAAAGTGGCTCAGTGGTAGAGCCCTTGCCTTGCATGCATGAGGCCCTGGGTTCGATTCCTCAGCCCCACATAAGCAAAAAGAAAAAAGCCAGAGGTGCCGCTGTGGTTCAAGTGGTAGAGCGCTAGCCTTGAGCTGAAGAACTGAAGGACAGCGCCCAGCCCAGAGTTCAAGCCCCATGACTGGACCCAAAAAATTACAAAACAAAAAAACAGAAAGACATCCCTTGCTTGCATTAGATGGTGAATGAGTAGGGTGCGGTGGTTGGGAGACCAGGTGCTGGCCTCAGTGTACAGACATATCTAAGAACTCTCCAGGTTTTCCTGAGTGTGAAGTCACAGAAGGGTGGGGGTTGCTTTACCCAGAACTCAGAGTTCGTGGCCTGTCTTAGGCAGGAAGTGAGTGAATGGGAGCAGGGGTGAGAGGGTAGCGTCAATTATATTTTCTTCATCCATGGAATAATGATTTTGGATGCTGGTGTCAAAGTCCGAAGTGTAGGGTTGTAGGTGGTTGGTGGCATGACAATTTGGATTTCCCCTGGTTGTAGGAAAGTGGCTGAAGCCAGGTGCTACCAGTGGCTCACAACTGTCATCCTAGCTACTCAGGAGGCTGATATCTGAGGATCGCAGTTCAAAGCCAAAGATAAAGTCTGTGAGACTTTATCTCCAATGAACCACCAGAAACCTGGAAGTGGTGCTGTTGCTCCTGGTAGAGTGTGCACCTTCAGCTGAAGGGCTGAGGGACTACACACAGGCCCAAAGTTCAAACCCCATGACTGACAACCCAAAATAAGGTAGCTGAGTTTTCTGGATAGCGGTGTGTACAGCAGGAAATGCCATGCTGTGTTATGAGCCATTCCAAACGTGTGAGAGGCTCTGAGTTTTCTCAACATTTGGTCTGAGGATAGTAATGCCATCTTCTTGGGGGTTCGGATGTTCAGTTGCTCAGGGACTGCGGAGGCCTTGGGATGCTCCTGTATGTTTTTGTGTGTATTTTCCCCTTATCTTCCTCTGTCCCCTTCCTGGACACCTGTCTACCTCTTCTTGACCGTGGATGATGCCCCTCCTCCACGGCAACCTTGCCTTTAGCCCCCTATCAGTGTCTACAATGAGTCCTAAATCGCCAGAGACCTGCATATTCCAGCTTTTTTTTTTGAGGCCCAAGTCTAGCTGTCCATATCTTTGTATGCCTCCAGGGAATTCTGGGTCAGCAGGGCTGGCTGGCATAGGTTCTCCTCTGCCTCTGGAGGGGTGGCGCTCAGTCATGAGATGTCCTGTCCTTTTCCTCATCTGGGCCTCTGGCTGCATATCCCTCTCAGCAGGCTGGCAGTGGAGTGGCGGTAGGGTGGTTGCCAGTGGCTCTGGTCAACTTGAGCTTGATAGCGGACTGAAGGCTGCCCAAACAAGGAGGATCTGGGGCTACATGGGAGGTGAGGTCAAGGTGGCTTGTAAGTATCCGTTGGTGTCTAGGAAATGTCAACGTACCTTATTGCAAGCAAGTCTATCTTCTGGCCCCAGCTGGGCCTCTCAGGCCCTTTTGGACAATTCCGGATGCCCAAAATACAGAGGCACAGACTTTAGATTCCAGGGCCAGGGAACTGGGGGATGAAAGACTGTTATGTCCAGTACCTCAATGTTTTGGGGCATTAGCCTTGACCTGGCTATGCCCCCAGTGTAAGTTCACTTCTTAACCCAGTGCTGGCCACACACCAGCCAATTGTGGCAGTGATGTGGAAGTGGCAGGAGCTGAAGTGAGATCTAGGATGACCAAAATCTGAATTTATGGCCAGTAGGGGTTGGGATGGCAAAGGGTGTTTATTAAAACAAAAACAAAACAAAATCAAAACAACATCTCAGAGCTGGAACTTACTGCCTAGGCACTGTCCCTGAGGTAACACTCTACCACTTGAATCACAGCTCACCTTTTATCTGTTTTAGTAGTTTAGTGGAGAGAAGAGTCTTACAGACTTTCCTTCCTGCACTGGCTTCAAGCTGCCCTCCTAAGAGCTCAGCCTCTTGAGTAGCTTGGATTGCTGGTATGAGCCATTGGTTCGTCCTAAGGATATTAATGTGTGCATGCGCACAGGCCCGTGTGGGTACGTGTGTGTTCCGGGGCTTGCTTTCTCGTCTTCTTGTTGTTCTTTTTTTAAATCGTAACAATCTGCAATCTTCACGGTGTCATTCCAATGGTTTGCATTTGAAATAAACTACCCAGACCTGGAGTTCAAATGCTAAGACTGCAAGTATTCAACCAGGATACTTCATTAAATAGAGGCATAAGTTAATAACTAATAATTGGTAATAATATGTATATAATTTAATATCCTCACAGTCCCTTTCTCTGTGTATATATGTATATAATTATATATATCTCAATCTACACATCTATCAACATATATATATATATGGCTCTATTGTGGCTTGATCACAGGTCCTCAAAACTTTCTGGCAGGTCAGTTTGCCGGAGGATGGTCTGCCAAGTCTGATATCCCATTTATGGTTTGGGCACTCTAGACTGTGAGTTGAAATCCCAGCATGGCCAAAAATTTATTCGTGGAGTATGAAGCCAATTTTGATACATTTTTTTTCTTCTCTGCGAAATTCCTTGGTCTCAGTATGACACATAATCCATATGCAAATATATCCTATGTAATATGATATAATAAAAATGTTATATGTGTAATAATACTAAATAAATAAGGGTAAAAAACGTGATATGCAGTAAATCCATGTATGTAAATAGATCTTATATATGAATATTATTTTTTCCAGTGCTGGGGTTTCATTTCAGCCCCTGGGAACTGGTCTGAATTTCTTGTCTTCAAGGAAAGTGAGCATTTCCCCTTCACCCACAGTGCCTCAGAGTTACCCAGACCTTGAGTCCAAATCCCAGGCCTGCCAGAAAAATGGTGCAAATTCCAAGGCAGGGGCTTATTTTACTTTATTTTATTTTATTTTGGCTAAGCACGGGGCTTGAACTCAGGTCTTGACATCTCTGCCACAGCTGGCCCTGGGATCCTAGGACCCGATTTCAAATCTCGGGGAGGACAAAAGTAATAAATACATAAAAAAGAGTAGGATAAAACTGAGAAGTTCAAAGAGGTAATTTTTCTTTATTTTTCCTTTGTATTTTGACCATCCTGGGTCTAAATGACAAGGCCCAGAATATGTACCTGACCTTGCTTTGTTGATGTTTGGCAGGCTATTAGTTAAGCTGTAGCCAAAACCAGCAACTTAGGCCTGGAGACATAGGCCTGTAGGTCGAATACTGGGACTGCCACTAATGAATGGTGGGAGATACTAAGAAACCAATTCCCATATACCTCCCTACGAATAGAATGTTATAAAAGTAAAAATTAAATTAGTAGTTAGTGTACGATTATATTATAAAATTATACACAACAATTATACTACATTGAAGAATCTTCAATTAATACTTTATTATGTATTCAATCATGACACTTAAAAAAGAAAGGAATAATATAATTGCCAATAATCAGTAGTAATATTCTTTATGCAATTTCAGAGTATACAGATATCTCTCTCCTGTTTTATACATATACATCTATTTTTCTATCTACCAATCTACACATTTATCTGTTCATACACTTGTCACTCCTGGTGCTCAATGGTAGAATGCTTGCCTAGTAGGTAGAAAGCCCTGGGCTCGATTCCTCACTACTGTGTACAGAGAAAAATTTGGAAGTCATGCTGTCGCTCAAGCAGTTGAACACTAGCTTTGAGCATAAAACTTAGGGAATGTGTCTAGATCCTTACTCAAGACCAAGGAATGGCACCGAAAAAAAAAAAAAAGATAGAATGTTCCAACTGCAACGATATAAGGATAGCACTGCAAATACCTCATCACAAAGCAAGCTGGGAGTCTGATGCTGGCAGCTGCCATCTTACCTGATTTAGCTAGAGGTAAACCACTGCAACCCAGCTCCACGGAACCAGAAGCTGCTGGCTCGCTCACCGCTGTCATCCAAGGTACTCAGGGACTGAGATCTGACACTGGTGGCTTTAAAACCCAACCCTGGCAGGAAATCTGTGGAACTCTGAGCTGAGGCTCACAGTGGTAGAGCTCTAGGTTTGAGCAAACGACCTTAGATCAGTACCCCCAAACTTTCAGTGCATTCCCCGTGGCTGACTCCCCACCCCACCAAAAAAATCCCACCCCTCTAAATCATTTGATGTCAATTTTGTGTGGTTTGTGATGTGGTTCTGAAAGAATGGTGATACTGATTAAAGCACCCTAATTCTAATGACAGTGTGGGGTACAGCTATGTGATGAGTCATTCATGAAGTGTTGTGTGCTAAGTCCTTCACGGGGTTCATTTTTTCATCTGGTCCTTGTAAGCACTCCACAAGTAATATGATGGTGCAGATGAGAACGTTGAGGGATACATATGTCCCCATGTCAGGGCCAAGATGATGTATGTACTGAAATCTAGTGCGTTGCCTCCTGCAGACAATTGTTTATTTTTCTCGGTTGTGAACCTTGAACTCAGGGCCCAGGCGCTGACTCTTTCCTGTTGGGCTCATGGTTAGCATTCTACCACATGGAGCCAAGGACCCCCTTGCAACAGAAAGTTACAATCTAGGCATCTGTAGCTCTGTAGCTGGGGTCTGTCACCCTGCCTACTCAAGAAACAGATCTGAGGTTCTTCGTTCCAAGCTATCCCAGACACAAAAGTCCCATGAGACTATTATCTCCTATTCTCTGCTTAGAAACTTGAAGTGGATGCTGGGCACCAGTGACTCACGCTTGTCATCCTAGCTACTCAGGAATCTGAGAGCTGAAGATCATGGTCCAAAGCCAGCCTGGGCAAGAAATTCCATGAGAAGGACTCTTCTCTCCAGTGACCCACCAAAAACCTGAAGAGGTGCTGTGGCTCAAGTGGTAGAGTGCTTGGTTTTAGCTGAAGAGGTCAAGGACAAACAGGCCCCATGCCTAGACTTCAACTCTTCCAACTTACAAGAAAAGAAAGAAATCTGAAGAGGAGGGGTTAGAGTGCTTTGCATGTATGAATTACTGGGTTTGATTCCTCAGTAGCACATCACTACAAAAAGCCTGAAGTGGCCCTGTGGCTCAAGGTGTAGAGTGCTATCCTTGCACAGGGGAAACTCAGGTACCGCTCTGAGGTCCTGAGGTACAGTTCCAGGATAAGTGTATGCGCGCGCACACACACACACACACACACACACACACACACACACACACACACACACAAAGATACCAGAAATAAAGCTGTGACACCAAATGTTGGCAAATCACTGAGCTTCTGTTCTGAGCTCATGGTCAGCACCCAGACACTGTGTTTAACCCCAAACCTAGCCATCCAGGGCTCAACTAGGAGAAGTCAAAGGTTTCCAAAGTCTTATGAGCTTCACCAGCCCTAGATGACAGGAAGCTTTGTGATATTACAAATGTGCTTAGATTTAGTGAGCTTCCAGAAACCTAGGGAGGCACCATTGCCAATTAGGAATCTTTTGATTAGGTTCAGCTCCCTTGTTGTCTGCCAGAAGGACCCTTGAATTAATTGTAGCAGGTTATTTCAACACTGGAACTTAATCTAAGGAAGACAGGATAAGTGCAGGGAACTTGGGCTGCCACGGGAGGTGGCACAAATGAAGGCTTCCTGTCAAAACAGAGCACTGGGGAGACAGATTGCTTGGGGTACAAAAGAGGCCTTTTTCTCCTGGCCTTCAGAGTCTGCCTACACTCATCCTTACTAATTGGCTCAGATGGAGTTGTTTGTTACACAGCTGTCCTGGAGTGAGGCCTTTTTGTCTGCCTGTCTAGACAATGAGGCAGACTTCCTCCAGCAGCCTGGAATGCACAGAAACCCTCAGGCTACACTGGGTACAGTGAGGGGAGCCCCGGAACTTGGAATGTCTTGAAAGCACTCTCTGTGCTATGAAATCATTCTATTCAAAGCAAATTTCCTAGCTGGGTGCCTTTCAACATGGTGACTCTGGATCTTCACCTATAGAAGTATACACATACATACATGGGGATACATAGATTTACTGGCTTTTTCTTTTTTGACAGGTCCGGGGGTTGTACTATGAGCCTAGGCACTCTCCCTGAGCTCCTTTTGCTCAAGGGTTGTGCTCTGCCCTTGAGCTTCAGCCCCACTCATAGGTTTATATATTCCTGTGATCCCTTAGAAATAAGAGTGTCCTGGACTTTCCTGTCCCGACTGAATTCAAACTTGCATTCTCTACCTCTCAGCCTCCTTTAGATCTAGGATTACAGGCAGGAGCCTCTGAGACTTGGCTTTCTTTTCTTCTTGTTGTTCTTTTTTCATCATGACAATCGGAAATCTTCACAATGTCATACTAATGGTTTGCATTTCGAAGTAAACTACATAGGCCTGGAGTTCAAATGCCAGGACTGCCACCTAAAATGGAGGGAGATCTTGAGAGAATCATTCCTATTCATGGGAATGCTTAATGGAATGTTATAAACATAATAATTAAATTGACAATTTGTTCATGATTCTCTTATAGAATGCCACACAAAAAGTATTGGATTATGTCTTTCATTCTAGAAACATGGTATGGTTCTCCTAATTAAAGAATACTGACTACTTTTACATTAATGCATTAATAAGTATTCAACCATGATACTTCATTAAATGGAGGCTTAATTTAATAACTAATAATTCATTATATATAAATTTAATGTCCTCACATTGTCTCTCTCTCATATATATATATATATATATATATATATAGCAAACTACACATGCATCTATCTACCTACCTACCTATCTATCTATCTATCTATCTATATCTATATCTAAATCTATATCTTGGTTACAAGTATGTCTTGATCACACATCCTCGGAACTGACTGGCAGCTCAGCTTGCCAACGGCTTTGTTCTAAAACTGACACTTTCATGAACTGGGTATTGTGGGCTCTGAGTTCAAATCCCAGCATCCCAAAAGTTTATATATGGAGTAAGAAGCCAATTTTGATACATTTCTTTTCCTTCCCTGTAAAAGTTCTGGGTCTCAGTGTGATGTATAATCCACGTGCAAATATATCCATGTGATAAGACATAATAAATGAAATAAATATTATATATTAATAATAAAATAAAGAATAAATATAAAAGGGTAATAAATGTCATATGGAGTAAACTCATGTATGTAAAAAGATCTTACACATGAATATTGATTTTTACAGTGCTGGGGCTAGAATTCAGGCCCTGGAAATTGGTCTCAATTTCTTGTTTTCAATGATGGTGAGCTTCCCCTCCCTCAGGTGCCACAGAGTTACCCAGACCCTGAGATTAAATCCCAGGCCTGCCAGAAAAATGGTGCAAATTCCAAGCCAGGGTCTTATTTTTTTTGGCCAGGCCAGGGGCTAGAAATCAGCTCAGAGCAACTCTGCATCAGCTTCGATAATCCTAGGCTGGGGTGCAGCCTCTGGACCCACAGCCCATCCTGAGATCCCAGGTCCTGAGTTTAAATCTCGGGACTGCCAAAAAAAAAAAAAAAACGGTGAAGGGCTGGGAAGTTGGCTTAATAGTACAGTGCTTGCCTTGCATGCATAAGCCCCTGGGTTCAATACCTCAGCACTACATGAGCAGAAAAAAGCCAGAAGTGATGCTATGGCTCAAGTGGAAGAACAATAGCCTTGAGCTGAAGAGTTGAGGGACAACGCCCAGACCCAGGCTTCTGGCCCCACAACAGACAAAAAAAGGGGGGGGTGGAGGAAGGAGAAGGATAAAACTGGGAAGTTCCAGAGGGCAGTTTTACATTTTTTTTTTCCTTTGCATTGTGACCATCCTGGGTCTAAATGACAGGACCCGAAAAGTGTACATGACCTTGCACTGTTGAAGTTTGGTGGGCTATCAGGGAAGCCATAGCCTATACCAGCAACCTAGGTCCGGGGTTTGAATCCTGGGACCGCCCCCTACAAATGGCGGGAGATCCTAAGACACGCATTCCGATAGACATCCCTATGAATGGAATCATGTAAAAGTAACAAATACATTAGCAGTTAGTGTATGATTATATTAAAATTATACACAATACTCATAGTACATTGACTAATTTTCAATTGATACTTTATTATGTATTCAACCATAATACAATTAATAATATAATTTAATAATATACAGACATCTCTCTTGTTTTATGCATATATATATATATATATATATACATATATAAAACAATCTACATATGTATTACTACACTTGTCACACCTGGGGCTCAGTAGTACAGTTCTTGCCTAGTATATATGAAACCCTGGGTTCATTTCCACACTATCACACGCACAGAAAAAGCCAGAAGAGGTGTTGTCACTCAAGCACAAAAAAACAAGTTAGAAAGTTCTCACTGCAACTATAGAAGGCCAGGATTTCAAATACCTCACGACAGAGCAAACCGAGAGTCTGAAGCTGATGGCTGCTATCTGAATAGCTGAAACGATCCTTATCAGAAGGAACAGTGCTGAGGGAATATGAAAACAGAATTTGAATTCATCTACAAAGCCATAGTAATCAAAACAGCTGGGTACTGACACGAGAACAGACCTCAGGACCAATGGAATAGAATTGAAAACCCAGAAATGAACCTACAGACCTATAGTCATCTAATCTTCAATAAGGGAGCTAAAAATGTAGAATAGAAGAAAGACACCCTCTTCAGTAAATGGTGCTGGCAAAATTGGTTAAATACTTGTAGAAAACTTAAGCTAGATCCTTATATATCACCCTGTACTAGAATCAACTCCAAATGGGTCAAAGACCTCGGAATCAAAGAAGAAACCCTGAAAACTTTACGTGATGGAATAGGAGAAACAGTAGGTCTCCTTGGCACAGGCTGAAATTTTCTTAATAGACACCCAGAAACACAACAAATCAAAGGGTGGACAAATGGGATTGCATGAAATTGTAGAGCTTCTGCAGGGCAAAGGACATAGCTAGCAAGATCAATTGAAAACCCACAGATTGGGAGATCTTCATTAGCCATACAATGGACAAGGGTCTCATATCTAAAATATACCTGGAACTCAAAAAATTAAATCCCCCAAAAATAAATCTTCAAAGAAACAACTACCCAATAAATAAGTGGGCTAAAGACTTACAGAGAAAATTCTCTGAAGAAGAAAGAAGGATTGCCAAAAGATATATGAAGAAATGCTCAACCTCCCTAGACATAAAAGAAATGCAAATCAAAACAATATTGAGATACCACCTCACCCCAGTTAAAATGGTTATAATCAAGAACTCTAATAACAACAGAGGCTGGAGGGGATGTGGACAGAGGAAACCTTATTGCATTGTTGATGGGAGTGTAAACTTGTTCAACCACTTTGGAAAGCAGTATGGAGGTTCCTCAAAAGACCCCACAGAGAGCTCCCCTAGGACCCAGCAATCCCAATTTTGGGCATTTACCCAAATGTTCACAAACAAGGCCACACTAGATGTACCAGCACGACTATGATTATTGCAGCCTTATTTACCATAGCTAAGGTATGGAACCAACCCAGATGCCCCTCAGTAGATGAATGGATCAAGAAAATGTGGTATATATACACAATGGAATCCTATGCCTCCATCAGATTTAATGACATTGGCCCATTTGTTAGTAAATGGAAAGACTTGGAAAAATTATATTAAACGAAGTAAGCCACGTCCAAAGAAACATATGTCCCATGGTTTTCCTTGTTTGCTATAATTAGTATATGTCTGAGTCAAACAGAAATGGTCAAATAAGTTGATGTTAAGGAAATGAACCCTAAGTTATGTGTTCGAATGTTTTTTTTTCCTTTCATGTGATTGTTTCTAACACATTTATAAGATGATTTCCTTATTGCTTTGTATGCCCCTTCCCATGGCATAACAATAACCCCTGCTTTCACTGTATTTAATATCGCTATAATTTGTGGAGGGCAAGGGAAAAAACAAATCATTTAAATAGGGATACAGGTGCACCCATTGCAACAATCAGATATAAAAGTCGTTACGTTGAGAACGAACTTTACAAATTTGTTGGTGGGGGGAGGAGGATTGGATCGGGGGGAGAGGTGAGGATCGGAAGGGATGGGAAGGGGAGACCAAGGAGTAGGCTACATTGCTTGATAAAAAATTCACTCATTATCTTGCCCATGTAATTGTAATCTCTCTGTACATTATTTTCACTATTTTATATATATATATATATATATATATATATATATATATATTCATTGTTAGAAAAACAAAAGAATCCAAGGCTTGAAGGAAACTCTGTCCCTGACTTTTTTCGAGTGTGTTCTTTATTCATATAAAAATTGTCTGTAAACTTCTTCTTGAAAGTATTACAAAAGGAAACAATGTGCCATTTGAAGGCCAGAATAGAATAAAAGGAAATAACGTTGTTTTAAAAGTGTTCTATTACAAGGAAACAAAGACTTGGAGGTTTTAAATTGTCTTATGTGTGGATATTTCACTACTGAGATGATTCTGTTGTTGCAGAAGTCATTTATTAATTCCTTTAGTCTTGTCCTAAATTCTCCAGCACAATTCCAAAAAAGCAGGATCCATTGAGTATGATCAGCAAATGGAGCCTGTTCTCAAACCAGTGCTTTAAGGATGGTCCCTAAGAAATATGTACTTTTTTTTTTTTTTTTTTGCTTGTTGGTTTGTGTAGTTTGTCCTTGTTCTGGAGCTTGAACTCAGAGGCTGGGCCATGTCCCTGAACAAATATCTTCCCTGGCCTACTTCCCCCAAAGCTAGTATTCTACTGCTTGAGCCAAAACTCCACTTATGGCGTTTTTGGTGTTTAGTTACAGATAAGAATGTGACAGACTTTCCTGTCTGGGTTGGCTTTGAACTGAGAAAGTAGGAAAGCCATGTGGCATCAACTATATCATGATTTCTGTTTTGAACCAAGGAATAATAGATGAAGTTTATTATAAAGCTAATATTTGACAATTTTTAAAAGAAAAGAATATGTCTAACAAAGAATCCATAACTGAAATAACTCCACAAATGTAGGTGCACTGAATCATTTTGGAAGCATTTTTTCAACTGCTTGGGAAGATAACTATTGACTTCATACATCCTTTTGGGGAAACTTAGTCATATTTGCTTGTTGTCACTGGCTTTGTACACATGTATGCTGTACATACTTCTAAGGGCCTTACATAAAGGAAGTCTTGGAATTCTCAACAATATTTAAATAAGATGCTCCCTATATTCATTTTCACATTTGAGGATCACTAAGTAGCAAAGTTATGTGGAAGGCTGGGGTTAGAATATGGACATGAAATCTGTCTCCTAATATTATAAAGATAATTTATGTCATTTTGAGTTACAGTTTCTAAAGTAATAAAAAAAAAAGGTAAAACAGTAACAGAAAGACAATTTTCTATCTTTCCTAACTCTCCAACAGAAATTAGAGAATCCAGTAAAGTTACAGCAATCCCAGGATGATATAGGATTTTATAGGATCACTAGATGGTGAAAAACAAGATAAAAAAATGGTTCCCCTGGAACAATGGGAAACAAAATCTATACATACAGATTGTGATATAGCTGGAAAATAGTTTCCATTATGCTATGTGTTTGATATTTTAGGTTTGTTTACACAGCAACTTTCCTCTCTCAGGAAATGACTCTATTCCTACTTAAGGTTTTGCCACTTATAACCCAGCAACAAATAATGCTTCTAAATATACACAAGCATGATACTAAGAGTAACCAAGGCTACTTCCGTTGCCATAGGTGATAAATAACAATGCTCTTGGGAATAGTCAAACAATTTTGAACTTTTTCATACCTTTCCTAGAAGTCCTAGTTTGTAAAACATTAATAAAGGATTTTTATATTTTTTATTTTTCACACTAAACAAATACACTTTTCCTCCTTGCAAGCCTGATTTTGAAAGAATCAGACACTCACAATTATTTTATAGACAAAAGTTTACTGCTTTGGCTTAGGTGTTTTCCTGCCTTTGGGTGTTGCTGTCTATTATTTTGGCAACTATATAGAAAAACAAGAAAAATACATGATGCTTTGGTTGAATTTTTCAAAGTCAAGCTGTCTTCAAACACAGTTTTCTATTCCATTCTTCACTACTAATTAAAGTTTAATTATTGCACTTTAAATAACAAAAACATACTTTCATGTATATTCTCATTGAAACCAATGAAAACAGGTGTGTCTGCCATTGCTTTTTAAATTGTTTCCAAGTATTTTCCTTGGCTATTTTCATTATTGCCTTTGTTCCAGTCTTCTAATCAGGAATACAGTGTTACACAAAAAGATCTTCCTAAGATATAGGATGTTAGGCAGAAAAAAATAGATATATAATTAAAGATTTTCGTCTCTTAAGAGACTAAAAAGCTCAGAAGACATTTTGCTATTACTGGCACGGTTCTTAAGCTAAGTGAAATGCATGTAAATGTGACAGTTATTCCAAACAATAGTTATGGCTTATACTTTTCTGCTTCAATGAGATGAGTAACTTTACTGTCAATGAAATCTCTGACAAGGTTGGAGGGCATATTGATTTTAGGGTGGGAAGGTTAATGTTAGAAAGCCAAGGGAGATTCCTAAAACAGCACTGCCTATCACTTATCGGTTAATTATACTTATGGCATATAAGTATATAAATAAATAAATAAATATGAATTGATTGAGAAATGTGTGACTTACACAATTGATTCAATGGTTACCAAAACCAGAAAACACTTCTCCTCATTTATATAAACTATTATATCTAGTGAGGATTCAAATATGTTTAGAATTATATCTTAACATTTATGCCAAATATTCGTTTATTTTTAACAGTTTATTTTTAAATTTTGTTGGTCGTGGGGCTTGAAATCTGGGCCTGGACGTTGTCCCTTAGCTCTTGACCTCAAAGCTAGTGCTCTACCACTTAAGCCACTGCCAGTTTTCTGGTGGCTCATTGAAGATACTCTCAAGGAGCCGGCACCAGTGGCTCACGGCTGTAATCCTAGCTACTCTGGAGGCTGAGATCTGAGGATTGCGGTTCAAAGCCAGCTGGGACAGGAAATTCTGTGAGACTCTTGTCTCCAATAAAACCAACAGGAAGTAGTGCTGTGGCTCAAGTGGTAGAATGCTCACCTTGAGCTGTAGAGCGTAGGGACAGTGCCCAGGCCCAGAGATCAAGCCCTACGATAAACCAAAATTAACAAAAAAAGTCTCACAGACTTTACTGCCTAGGCTGGCTTTGAACCATGATTCTCAGCCATCAGACTCCTTATTAACTAGGATTACAAGCATAAACCACGGGCACCTAGCTACATAATTATTTTTTATACATTTATGAAGTATGGAGTGGTAATCCCATTCATTTATATGTTGTGTAATGATCAAGCTATATCATATCCATTAGTTTCTGTATGTAACATTTCTTTTTAGTGAGACTGCTCGAAAAGTTATCTTTTGGCTGAGATGAAATATCTATTCTTAACTATAATCACTTTGGTTCTTATGGTATAAAATTAATATATTTACCTTTAGTATTGGAAGTCTGCTAATTAAACTCATAGAAAACATGAATTGTATGGTGAGAGAGGTTCATGGTTCCATTACTTGTTTTAGGAAAACAATTATGCCTTTTGTTTTCAATTATATTTCTGTGGGAATGTGAATTATTCATTGATTTAACTGTTAAAGTTAATAACTGTTACATTATATCAAGTTGATTCCAACTTGTATTTGAAAATTGCACATTTAACACAAATGTGTTTCCACTTTTTTCTACCACATAACTAAAATAACAGTAAAGCAAAGCTTGGTGTTAGTGGCTCATGTGTAGAATCCTAGAAACTCAGGAGGCTAAAACCTGAAAACTTTGTTTCAATGTCAGTCTAAACAGACAAAAATGTGAAAACTTATCTCTAATTGTCCTGCAAGAAGGAGAAGATGAAGATGTAGCTCAAAGGATAGAGTGTGATCAACCAAGGAAGACAATTAAACATTGAGTTCAAGCCCTAAAAATGGCATAGACACACAAGACAACAATAAAAAGTATTATGAACATCAATAATGAAGACAAAATAGTAGAAAAGATCATGAGAAATATTGCATAAAGAGCTGGAAGACAGAAATCATTTGACAGAATTTTGATTCAGGAGAGGGAAATCTCACAGTCTCATTTGTACAATCTCATTGTACTCATTTGTGTTGAAACTTGGCTACTGGGTAACACGTGAAAGAGTAGATTGGATTACCTGACATAACAGACATTGCCTGTGACTGACTATGCACACAAGTCCATCAGCGCAAGTTTTTGAAGAATTTGTCTTTCTTCCATCCTGTATTTCTGGCTCCCTTATCAAAGATTATATGCCTATAGGTGTGGATTCATTTTTGGGTCTTCAATTCTTTTCTATCGATGGAAATCTGTACTTCTATTGGAAAGAATGGCATTACCACATTCCTGAGGAAATTGGCTTCTCTGTAAACTGAAAAGAAAAATTCTAAGTTTAGAAGATAAAATTGAGGAAAGTTTTGAACACTTAAAGTGTAATATATAGTGCAAAATATGGGAGAGAAAAGATAAGATGAAAAGTAGAGTAGCTATCAATTGAAGAACTCATAAACAATTACCAAAACTATACAGGAGAGCTGGGATAAAGCTCAGTTGTAGGACTAGACTAATATATACAAAGCCATAGGTTCAATCTCCAAGAAGACCTAATAATAAGTTAATAAATAGTAATAATAAAATAATTACTTGAAATAAATGCTTTCATATTAGAGAGGCCTGAATCCTAAAACAGTAAACAAAATACCCTCAATTCTTGTATCCAATGACAAGAAACTACAAGGATGAAGAGGAAATAGTTTTCCTTTTCTCTCTTTCTTTTCCTTTCCTGTTTTCTTCTTTCCTTTGGCACTACTGGTACTTGAAGTTGCTAAGGCTCTGACCACTTTAGATTATTTTTCAGATGAGGTATTCCTTTTTGTCCAAGCCTCCCTTGAGCAATACTCTCTTACTTATGGCTTCCACAAACGACAGATAACAGGGAACTTACCCTATATCTTGCTTTCTTTTTTGTAGTTTCTCACGATTTTTTTGGTCAGAACTGGCCCAGAATATCAGTTTTCTAAATCTCTGCCTTCTAATTAGCATGGCGTGGTTCAATTAAACCTTGGACCCATACTATTTTTCATTGTAAACATTCAATATTGACTTCTGTTTTCTAGATATCATTAAATTCAATTGAGGTTAGTATGGATATTTATGATGTTATAAGAAGAACGTAGAGAAATCCCTTGAACAGGTTTTTTCAGTTACTTTAAATATTTATAGTATGAGATTAAAAGAAGGACATTAATATTTCACAAGTATTATGCAGACTTCTATTGTTTTAATGATTTTGTGCACACATTAAGTTCAATACAACTTTATCAACTCTATATGAATAGTTACAGACACGTTTCTTTCCCAAAAATAAGTCTGTCTCATGCTTCCTTTTTATATTTAAACCCACTACTTCTCTTGGTCCCACCCCAAACCTGTTTCATTCTGGAAACCAAAACATTTTTTTTTTCTCCGACTTCTAGATTATGCAATAAATAAGCTTTTACGATTGCCCTCAAATCTATGGTAGATTATTCCCTGTTGTTGTATGCCTTAATATTGTATTGTATTCACTCGATTAGCCTTTTGGTTCTGTTATTAGAGAATGTAGCACAATTCGTTTCCCATTCACCTGAAGAAAGCTTGAATTGATTTTCATTTCTTTAACTAGAGGAAATACTGCTGCTATAATCTTCTGTGTTTTGGCCTTTGGGTGAATGTTACAGTTTATTTTCATGAGACAAAGCCTGAAGAGCTCAATTCCTGTGCTATACTCTAGGTGGTTGCATATTTTATATTCTAGGAACCTGTCAAAATGTTTTCAGAAGTGGCTTTCCCATTTGAGATTCCTGCCAGCATCCAGTTTCTCTGTTTCTTGATAGCATTTAGTATGGGCGATATTGTAATACGTGCAGTAATTCTCATACATGTTTTATGATGTCATTTGTGTTTTAATGTGCATTTATTTGATGACTGATGATGCCTTTCTTGGGCTTATTTTTCACAAGATGTGTTTTGCTAGTTTCTAATTGATGTTCTTTTTAACATTAGTTTATGAGAGTTCTATGTAGAGTATAATTTGAGGCATTCTTCAGGAATAGGATTTGCAAATATTTTATCATTGACTATCGGTACACTTCATCCACATTATTTTCATCATCATTATCATCATCATTATCATCATCTGTTGGGTCTTCATCCATCCCGTGAAAGACGGCCGGGGTCCGAGGAAATGTAAGTGCGGCAGATCACCCATTACCCAGCCTCCCTCAGCCTGGGAAACAATCAGACCCAGCAAGGAGTCAAGTCAAGCAGGAAGAAACTCGTTTTATAACACAGAGCAGCCCTTTTAAAGCAAAAAAGAGCAGGTGGCATGGCAAGGGAAGAAGAGGAACCAATCACTGTCAAGGTCACACCCTATCATGAACCTAAGCTTCCACGGGCTGGGTATGCACTGAGGAAAAGCAAATTGGGCTCTGCCCACTCAACTCCCTCTCAGCACCATCTTTGCTGCCCATGTGCCCTACAATCATCATCATCATCATCATCATCATCATCATCATCATCATCATCATCATCATTATCAGTATCATCATCATATCATCATCATCATCATCGTCATCATCATCACTGTTAGTAGTATTACTATTAGTTTTGTACGTGTATGTATGGTCCTGGTACATGAAGACAGGGTGCCTGAGATTTGCTGCAATTTGTTAACAATTTACCATTTCAGTCATGCCTCACTTCTGGCTTTTTTTCTGATTAAACAGAGATAAGATTTTCAGGGACTTTATTTTGTGGTTTGCCATTAAACAGCAATACTCACATCACAGCATACCAAGTAGTTAGGTTCAGATACACGAGTCTCCTGCTCCCAACTTCCATTCACTACTTGCATATGAGCTTTCACAGACTAAATTATTTTATACATTTTTGAGTTCTACTATATCAACTTTTCCTTTCCTACAATTTTAATGCCAAATTTATGTATGTTTCATCTCCAAAATTGTCAAGGCATCTTCCTTTGTTATACATTTACATCACTCTTTATCTTTTATATGCCACCTTCAAATCTTGGTTGAAGTCAATATTTGAATAAATTGTTATTTTGAGTTAATATTCACTTTTTAATTCTCCCCAATATTGTCTAATCTATTACCACTTATTAAAGAGAATGTCACTCCACAATTGTTTGGTTTTATACTCTTATTAAATATTACTTGATAATAATTAAGTGGCTCTAATCTGGTGTTCTACAGACACATTGAGCTGTATAATCTTTCATCTACAAATATAAAAATTTTACACTAACATAGCTTTAATATTAGACAGAGAAATATATTCCAGTTTATTTTCCTTTGTCAATGACTTAAAGAGTGATGGTCAGGTGTTTTTAGAAATGTTCATAAACTTATAAATAAAACTGTGAACCTGGGCACTGTTAGCTCACGCTTATTTTATTAGCTGGATAGGAGGCTGAGAGCTGAGGATTGCGGTTCAAGGCAGCTGGAACATGAATGTCTGTGAGACTCTTATACCCAATTAACCACCAGAAAACCAGAAGTGCTCAAAGGGTAGAGCACTCACTTTGAGCTGAAGAGCTGAGGAACAGTGCCCAGGACCAGATTTCAAGCCCCATGTATGACCCCAAAAAAGGAGTGTGGGGACAATTAATATCTTTGCTCAATTGTATCCTCCAATCCATAAAAAGTATATGTCTCTATTTACTTAGATTTTTGCTTTTATATTCAGCATTGCATAATTTTCAATGAGGGTGAGTCAACAACACTTTAATACATTTTGACGATATTTGGAGATGGTACAAAGAAATTCACAGAAAACAGATGAAAAATAAGGGGCAATTGGAATGGAGAAAGATAGAAATGGGTTAATCAAGCCCTTGATCAATATGTGAGTGTGTAAAATATTTCAATAAGGTTTCTTTGTACAATTCATATATACCAATTAATAAATATCTTCCAAAGGCGCTGGTATTCAAGTATGTCATAAAGGATAAATACAGATTTTGTGGTGAAATGAAAGAAAATACATACTTATATTAATACTTATAGTAATAATAAACTAAGAAATTTGGTCAACTTTCTGAGGGCTCATGGCTCATTAGAATAGAAAGCCCTTTGTATCTAACATAAGACTAAAATGTTAGACTTGAGCCTATTTTTAAGACTGCTAATGCTATTGCCTTTTGAGTAAGTATTCTCTTTATTGTTGTTGTTGTTGCTGGTGGTGGTCATGGGCCTTGAACTCTGGGCCTGGGTGCTGTCCCTCATCTATTCAATTCAAGGCTAGATCTCTACCACTTGAGCCATAGCGCCACTTCTGGTTTTCTGGTGGTTTATTGGAGATAAGAGTCTCATGGACTTTTTCTGCCCAGGCTGGCTTTGAACCACGATACACATTTCAGCTTCCTGAGTAGCTACAATTATAAAGTGAGCCACCGGCACTGGGCTGGAATCAGTATTCTTAGTACAAAGAAAAAATACAAGTGATTTGGAACCAAGCAGTAGAAGGCTGCCTTTTTGGCTTCAGAAGAGAGCTGGCTGGTATCTTATGAGTAGATAGATTTAGGAAAAATTGAACATATAAGTCCACATGGAAGGCTACAAAACATTTTAGTGAAGTTCCAAAAATGATAAGGACATGAATTGCAATAACTAGCTTGGTAATAAGGGACATGTTTGGAAGTTTGGTCTCTATTGTTACTTTTGTAAATGTACAATGTCATTTTATTCATTTTTGTTATTGTTGTTTCCTTAGTATGTTCTTTCCCCTATGGAATATCCCCTGTTGTCACTGTACTCGATTTTGATAGCCTGCATCTTGCATATACATTTCTAATCTGGGGCGGGTAAAGGGAATTACAAAACGCTGAAACAAGGACACAGGATGACCCATTGCAACACAGATACCAATAAGAGTATATTGGAAATCAACCTTACCACTTCATGCTGTGAAGAGTGGGGAGAAAGGAATGTGGGAGCTGGGGGAGGGAAGGGATAGTGGGACAACAACAAGGAAGGAAAGGGGTAATAATGATCAACAAGTAATGTAATCATTGCCTTACTCATGTAACTGTAACCCCTCCGTACAACATTTTAACAATAAAATAAAATAAAGTAAAATCACTAAAGGGCACGTTTGGCAAATAAAGTGAAATGCTAACTTACAGACATATGAAAATAATAATAAACATATATGTCTATATACATGTATGTACACATCTGTATATTCATATAAATGTATACATATATAGGTATTTGTGTATGTACACATATAAGCATGAATATATTCATATGCACATAGTGTGTATACATATATATTTGTTTAAAGAGACTTGAATAAGAAATACATTAATGTCTATGAAAAACTTTAGCCATCCTGCCTATGAAAAGCTTTAACTATCCTGAATATGTTATCAAAAATCCAAATACATATCTTATACCAAAATCCAAAGAATATATGGAAAAATCATACCATACCTATACATTGAATACATATGGAGATTTGTGGAAATAGAAAAAACAACAATAGAATAGCAGTGCACAATCAATATGTAGAAATTGGAATCCTTATATATTGGTGCTTGACACTTAAAGTGATAGAGTCAGTTTGTTAAACATACTGGCAATCTAAGATATTACACATAGAGTTTCCTCTATGATCCAGCATTTTGAATCACAATTTCATATACAAAATATATTTTAACATATGTCCAATGAAACACATGTACAATTATATACATAAGAAACCCTTTTATAATAACATATAATAAAATATTGAAATGCCATTGAGGGCATCAAAGAATTACACACACATACAAATCAATATGGTATATCCCTGGGAAAAATTTATATGGACTTGGTTTGGAAACTAATTTTACTTGGGAGGAATGGATAAAATAGATTTCAATTTCTAATTATATGAGCTTTTTATAATGGACACAGCCGTAGTGGTAGACTATGAATTAATGGTTGTTCAAGCGGAGGGTAGGTTGAAATGATGACAGGAAGTGACTAATAATAGATATTGGCGTACTTTGAGAGTGTAGTGATGATAAAATGTTCTAGAACTGAAAGTGATATTCATAGTCCAACTCTTTAACAGTCTATTAATCATTGTACTTTATCAAAGAATTACAGATTGCATTTGCATTAACCTTAAGAAAAAATTTAGAATAGTAATGGGTGTATCTGAGTGATAATTTAGAATTTAAAATCACAGAATTCTATAATGCGTAAATTTAATATGTTGATGAATAAGACTATCAATAAAATATGATCTGTGATATATCTTCTGAGTCACTGTTTATGATATTGCAAGTCAGTGAATACTCTACAAAATTATGTAAATTGAAGAATGAGATAGGACTGAAAAGAATGAGGGATAATGATCATCAAGATGCATTGCATTGAGCTGGGAATTTGGCTTAGTGGTAGTCTTAGGGGAATAGTGTGAAGCCCTGGGTTTGATTCCTCACTTCTCCATTAACAAAAAAAGCTGGAATTGGCACTGAGACAGAAGTGCCAGTGTGGGAAAAGAAGTTCGTGGACATTGCCAAGGCCCTGATTTCAAGCCCCAGGACTGGTCAAAAAGAAAAAGATGCATTGTATTAAGATAGGCACTAACGGCTCATGCCTGTAATCCTAGATACTCAGGAGGCTGAGGATTGAGGTTTGAAGCTAGCCCAGGTAGGAAAGTCTGTGAGATTCTTATACCCAATTAAATGTCAGAAAAATCTGAAAGTCCTACTGTGCCTCGAGTGATAGAATTCTAGTGTTCATCAAAAGGAGGTCATGCACAGCACCCAGACCCAGAGTTCAAACCTCAGGAGACAAGAAAGAAAACAAAATAACTCACTAAACACTATTCATAAACTGCATGGTCAAACAGCAACTCCCATGCAACCACTTAAAGTGAATTAAAATATGATTAAAATAGAATACAAGTCATTTTGTGGACCAAACATAGATAGAATACAAAGGTTGTTTACAGGGACAAAGTAAATTTTATCTCAGTTAGAGTTGAAATTTGTTCTTCAGTCTTCTTAAATCTTTTATGAAATTGACAATGCTGCCAATTATAGGTCAATTTCCTTGAGGAACAGACTGAATTCTGCTTTCTTTTCATAGCAAACCATAGAGGTTAATTTTTTGCCTCTTTTTGGAGTATATCTGATATTTTAAATATATTTGTCCTAATATAATATTGATCCAATTAGGGTGATTCATTAGGGTGATGTTAGTCAGATTTTTTTTCCAGTAAATCCTATCCCTTATAATAAATGAGAGCATGCTGTGTCAGTCTCCTATTAATATGACAAACTATTTTATAAAATTAATTAATAAGGGGGAAAGATTAATCTTGGCATCTGATTTTATACATTTTATACATGCTTTCGGTTGGTGGTGGCACAGAACCCAATGTCAGGAATTTGTGATGGAGTATGTGTATTCATGAAAGACAGAAAGTAAATAAGAGGAGGAATAGGAGTGGGAGAGAGAGAAAGGTGAGGAAGGGAAGAGGGAGAAGGAGAAGGAAAAGGAGAAGGAGACAGAGAAGGAAAAGAAGGAAGAGGAGGAAAGGACTTTGATGTTAACATATTCTTTGATCACAAGTTCTCAGTTACCATACCTCTACAACTGTGCCCACCTGAAAAGGTTACCATCTATTTATGGCAACAGAGTGAAAGCTAATTATTAATCCCAATCTTTATGATTTCAGATTTAACTTCTAGGATGGTGGGTAGATAATTCTATACAAGTGTGATAACTTCTGTTACTAAATATTTACTTGAATTAATCAGATAAGCTATTTGACATGTAGTTGGTTTGATTATACCAATGTTGGAGAGATGAATGAAATATTTTGAATGCAAATACATTTTCTTTAACAGATAAAGAAGCTTCAAGAGATTTCATTTTGTGACCTTCAAAAATGACTATTGCATTCAACTTACAATGACTTGAACTTTTCATAATTTTATGGCATTTCCATTGAAAGTATTTTGTCATCTATAGCGAGGTTCATTCTTTCTAGTGAAGGAAAAATGAATGCTATCACGATCATTTCTTAATTATTCTATAGAGAGTAGGTATAATATGAATTTCCTGCCATTCAAAAATAAGTTATATTCAAGTTTATAGGAATAATTGGAAAAGTCATGTAATATCTTGCTTTAGTTATCTCATATTAAGATTGATTCAATTTCTAAAAATCACTGTTGATAGAAAATACATGAAATTCAATTTTTGTCTGAAATGACTTGGTACTCAAACCTGAGAAATACACGACCATTAACTATGATTTCTGTATACTCAAAAATATATGAATCTGCATTTTTATGTAAAAATTTTAGGGTAAAAGAAGAGAAAATCATATAACTGCAGTAGATAATAATCAAAGTTAATGACAAATTGCTCAATTCATCCTGAGAGAGCCTATTGATTTTATCTTACATGAGAAATTTGATTAATGATCCCTTTGTTGTTTTTGAATAATAGAGTATTTCAATTTGTCCAAAGATTCTGTCATTTAAACCTTCAAGTGTATATTTTTTTCATAAAAATGAAAAGTATTTTTCCACAGTGCAGGTTCATATTTAACAAGTAAATAAATATCTAAATTTTAATTTATTAAATTGAACCTCTAGAATTCAAATAATAAATTTATTTTATTCTTAGATATATTATATCTATGCTGAATATGTGTGTCTCAAGATTGTAATCCTTGCTACTCAGGAAGCTGGGGTCCAAAGCCAGCTTTGGCAAGAAAGTTTGTGAGACACATCTCAATTAATCACACACACACACACACACACATACACACGCACACATAGAAAGCCAGAAGTGGAGTTGTGGATCAAACGTAAGGACACTATCCTTGAGTGAAAAAAACTAAGATATAGGCCATGTGTTCAAATCACAAGAATAACATACACCCACATGCACACATGCACATTATGTCTAAATTCTTATTTTAGTTTGAAGAAATAAACAATGTCATGAATAGTAATATTTGTTTCATATCCTGCAACTTTTATGAAGTGGTTTTTAGTACAATTTGCTTTAAGATATAACATAGGTCATTAAAATTAATATTAATCTAGTTAATATTTATAATTACTCATACCACATTGGTATTTTATGTATACATTTGAGACATATTATGAGTAAAAGAAAGAAAGGAAGAATAGAAGAAAAGAAAGAATGAAAGAAAGAAAGGAAGAGAGAGAGAAAGAAAGAAAGGAGGAAAGAAGGAAAGAAAAGAAAAGAGAGCAAAAGAGAGAGGTAGGGATGGAGGGAAGAAGGGAGGAAAGAAAGACAGAAGGAAGGAAGGAAGGAAGGAAGGAAGGAAGGAAGGAAGGAAGGAAGGAATGAAGGAAGGAAGGAAGGGACAAAAACAATATAATTTATAAAATCTGTTATTTAGCCCAACATAAACTTCATGTAAGTTAACCCTTTTGTAAACGCAAGGATACAATTGTCACTTCTCTGCATGTTTTCCATGCATGAATGAAACCAACAAAGGAAGGATCAGAAATAACGAGATGAATCTGTTTGCATGTCTAGTAAATATGTACACAAATCTTTTCTCATTTTCTATACATCATCAAATAACTATTTGCATTGTTATAAATATTCTAAAAATTGATGTAACCAAAGTATGTCAATATATTATATAATGTGAACACTAGTATTTATAATGTTATTAATATTACAGTCTTCATATTATATTAATTATAACAATTACATATTTTATTAGAGAAATTAGCATACTCTGATTTGGTGTCTGTGGGAGTCTTAATAGCAGACAGCAATTAAAATCTAAGGAGATCTGTATTTCTGGAAGTAGTTAACTCATTGGAGATTGTTCAAATACATCAGAAGGGCCTTAGAAAGGCTGAACATGTTTACATGATTACCTATGATGTGACTCAAGAGCCACAAAACAATCATACTTCACTTTGTCATCACTACAATTATTCCCATTGTAAGAATCATTCACATAATTTACACAATATAGGTTTGTCCTTAAGTTATTATTATCTATGAAATAATATAGAAATGATACACTACACTGAGTTAAAGAAAAAGTTGCATAATGTATTGGACACTGTAACTCCTTCCAATTACACGCGTTGAAATTCTATTCCCCTGATTGGTGACATTAGAATCAGACTTTCAGAGATGACCCTGCAATAATGATCCTGATAAAAGAAGCTCAATATAACTAGTCAGCAAACAGATTATAATGAACCAGAAAGTAGACCCCTGTAAGACAAAGGTTTGCTTTGAATAACCATTTTTAATGTTCAATGTTCAAGCTTCTAGAGTATGAGTAATATAATCTTGATGTTTTTAATCCACTTATTTTGAAGTATTTTCTTATAACATCCCAATAGAGAACAAAATGCAAAGTAGTATTGATTTAAATTTCAATTTTTTTAAAAAAATATTCATAAAGTTTTATTATTTGAACTCTATTCTCCAAACCTCCAGGTTACAAATATTATTAAATGGGAATTGAATTGAGGTTCAATGCTCTATTCAACTATCATAATTAACATTTGGAATATTTTTATTATCTTTAAGTATTTGTACAAAGGAGTTGCCATTCACTGAAACAGTTTATGAATACAGTGTCACCCCTTTCAACATTCTCATCCACCCCTCCCAATCAACCCAGTCCTTACTTATCTCAATATTATGTTTTTTTTTTTTTTTTTTTTTTTTTTTAATTTAATTTTATTTTATTTGAGAACATACTGTACAGAGGGGTTACAATTACATGGGCAGGATAATGCATACATTTCTTACCAAGCATTGCAGCCTCCTCCTTTGTTTACCCTTCACCTCCCTTCCCAGCCTCCCCCCTCCCTCCCACCCAATCATACCCCCCCCCCCCCCCCCGACATTGTAAAGCTGGTTTTGACATGACATTTTGTACTTCTCATTGTTGCAACAGGTCCACCTGAATCCTTAAACGACTTGTTTGTCCCCATCTCCTCCACATGTTATACTGACATCAAATATAGTGAAAGCGGGGGTTACACTGTGGGGGAGGGACATACAAAGCAACAAAGAGATAATATTATAAATGCGTTAGAAACACATGCATGAAAGAAACAAAAACATTAAAATACATATTTGAGGTTTCGTTTTCCTAACATCACATTATTTGACTTTTTCCGCTTGACTCATACCTATACTAGATATTGCAAATAAGGGAAACCATGGGACCTATGTTTCTTTGGGCCTGGCTTACTTCACTTAATATAATTTTTTCCAAGCCTTTCCATTTCCTAACAAATGGGGAAATGTCATTCTTTCTGATGGAGGCATAGAATTCCATTGTGTATATATACCACATCTTCTTGATCCATTCATCTACTGAGGGGCATCTGGGTTGGTTCCATGTCTTAGCTATGGTAAATAATGCTGCAATAAACATAGTTGTGCTGGTAGCTTTAGTGTGGCCTTGTTTGTGATCATTTGGGTAAATGCCCAAAAGTGGGATTGCTGGGTCATTGGGGAGCTCTATGTGGAGTCTTTTGAGGAACCTCCATACTGCTTTCCAAAGTGGTTGAACAAGTTTACATTCCCACCAACAATGAAGTAAGGTTCCTTTCTGTCCACATCCCCTCCAGCATCTGTTGTTGTTAGAGTTCTTGATTTTTGCTGTTCTAACTGGAGTGAGGTGATATCTCAATGTTGTTTTGATTTGCATTTCTTTTATGGCTAGGGATGTTGAACATTTCTTCATGTGTCTATTGGCCATCCTTCTTTCTTCTTCAGAGAAGCTTCTCTTTAAGTCTTTCGCCCACTTACTTATTGGGCAGTTGTTTCTTTGAGGATTTGTTGTTGGGGGGTTTAATTTTTTGAGTTCCAAGTATATTTTAGATATGAGACCCTTGTCCGTTGTATGGCTAGTAAAGATCTTCTCCCAGTCCGTGGGCTTTCTATTGATCTTGCTAGCTATGTCATTTGCCCTGCAGAAGCTCTGCAACCTTATACAATCCCATTTGTCCAGCCTTTCTTTGATTTGTTGTGTTTCCGGGTCTTTATTCAGAAAATTTCGGCCTGTGCCAAGGAGACCCAGGGTTTCTCCTATTCCATCCTGTAATGTTTTCAGAGTGTCTGCTTTGAGTTCAAGGTCTTTGATCCATTTGGAGTTGATTCTGGTGCAGGGTGATATATAAGGATCTAGCTTTAGTTTTCTACATGTAGTTAACCAGTTTTGCCAGCACCATTTACTGAAGAGGCTGTCTGTCCCAAGGCTATCTACAAATTCAACGCAATACCTATCAAAATTCCACCCTCATTCTTCAAGGAAATAGAAGAGGCAATCCAAAAATTCATATGGAACAATAAAAGACCCCGAATAGCAAAAACGCTCCTCAACGGAAAGAACACTGCTGGAGGAATATCAGTACCAAATTTCAAACTCTACTATAAAGCCATAGTAATCAAAACAGCTTGGTATTGGCATAAGAACAGACCTCAGGACCAATGGAATAGAATTGAAAACCCAGAAATGAACCTACAGACCTATAGCCATCTAATCTTCGATAAGGGAGCTAAAACAATAGAATGGAAGACAGACAGCCTCAATATTATGTTTTGTATGGTATTACTTGCCATTTAACAAAACATTTTATGTATACAATACACCTGGAATTGTGTTACCACTTCAACAACTTTACTCCCATTTCACACTACCCATTGTTTTGTATATTTCAATTCTGGGAAGTATGCAATGGATTCTTGCCTGTATTCTATCCTTTTCAATTTCCTACCCCTCTCACCTTGCCCCCCACTGTCCTCTCTTGTAGTACACATTTACTGGTATTTATTTTGTTGGGTTTTGACTTAATCTTTTAAGAGAACTATACTATTTTCACTTGCCATGGACTCTGACACTTCAGATAATACATTTACCTCCTTGCATATCAGCCAGTATGTTTACTTTTACATTTATATGCACCTTCTGTCTACCAAACATAAGGAAAATCATACAACCTAATTTTCTCTGGTTCCAGTTAATTTCACTTAATATGATTATTTCTAAGTCTTTCATTTTCCTTAAAATGGTGCAATAGGGGCTGGGAAGGTGGCTCAGTGGTAGAGCGCTTGCCTTACAGGCATGAGGCCCTGGGTTCGATTTCTCAGCACCACATAAGCAAAAAGAAAAAAGCCGGAAGTGGCACTGTGGCTCAAGTGGTAGAGCACTAGCCTTGAGCTAAAGTGCTGAGGGACAGCGCCAGGGCCCCAGAGCTCAGGCCCCATGACTGGACTGCCCTCCCCCAAAAAAAGAATGGTGCAATATTATTTTTTTCTGATTGATGAATAAAATTTGTTTATGTATGTATATATACAGGCATACTTGTAAATAGTGATCAATAAAATTATATATATATATAATTCATATACACACACGCACACAATTCTTGATCCCTTTTTGCAGTGAGAGGCATCTGGGTTGATTCCATATGTTGGCTACAGAAAATAGTACAACAATGAACATGATTGTGCTGGCAACTTCAGTGTGGTCTTCTGCTCTATTGGATAAATGGCAATAAGTGGAATTGCTGGATCATAGGGAGCTCTCTATTCAGTTTTGTGAGCAACCTCCATAGTGTTTTCCAAAGTCATTGAACAAGATTACATTACCACCAACAATGTAATAGCGTTTCTTTTGGATCACTTCCCTATCAGTATCTGTAATTGTTCGTTTTTTCATAATGGCATTGTAACAGGAGTGAGAAGAATCTCGGTGTTGTTTGGATTTGCATTTTTTTCATGGAGAGAGATATGTCTATTTGTCATTGTTACTTTTCTTCTAAGAAGTTTTCCTTAAGTCATTATCCCATATATTAATTGTGCTCTTGTTAATTTAATCTGTAAATATGGTTTAGTTATATATACCCTTGTCTAATGCTTAGTTAGTAAAAATCTTCTTCCATTCTATTCTCTTTCTATATACCCTGTTAAATTTTTCCTTTCCCATGAAGAAACTCTTCAGTATGATGCAACTCTATTCACCCAGAAAAAATGATATTGCACCATTCATAAGGAAATGGAAAGACTTGGAACAAACCTATATTAAGTGAAGAAAGTCAGACTCAAAGAATATAGGTTGCCCAATTTCCCTCATTTGTTGTATTAGAATGTGCCTCTAATTATACAACTTAAAACACTTGGATGGTAAAAGAGAAAACATTACATTTGGACATGATAAATTATATTGAATTCTGAACGTTTATACAGTAAGATCAAAGGAGGATGCCCTTTGGAGAGGATCACAAAGGCTCAATAGGTATATGAATATTATTATATAAAATAATGTTCATCATATTCATCTCCAAGAAATGATAATGAGAGTTTTTATTTATTATTTTGCTTTTTCCATCTGAATTCGGATGCTGTTTTTTGTTTTAATTTCTGCACCTTTGGTCTTATATGTAAGTTTGGAAATGGCAAGGGGAAACACAGAAATGGTGGGACAAAGGGTGAACAAATGTAGCAATGCCACTCAATAGACACTATCTTGTAATGAACTATACAACTTATGGGGGAGGGAGGTTGAAAGGGAAAAACTGGGAGAACATGAAGGAAGAGGTGACTCTGTTGAAAAAGAAATGTGCTCATTATCTGACTTATGTAATTGGATCCCTTCTGTACATCATCTTTACAAATTAAAAATGGACCTCATAAAAAGGCCAGAATAGTTATATTAATATTAGATAAGATTTGCTTTAATGTACTCCTTCCCTTACACATGTAACTAATCTCTCTTTAAATCATCCTAACAACAAAATAATTTTTTAAAATAATGAAATATAAAACTTGACAGGAAATCAAAAAACAGTGAAAAATTTAGGTTCAAATTGCAAGTAAAATTTAGACCTACACTCTGAGCAAGAGTTAGGATAAATGTGAAAAAAGAGGCATGCTAACATGATGATTCAGTTATATGTAGGCTTAGGCAAAGTGATCTAGTTAGAGTTGGGGTTGAGATGAAAAAAAGACCTAAGCTATTGTGTAAAACTGTCACATATTTTAAGAAGAATGAATCAAAGTTAGAATGAATGAAAACGAATGTCTGTGTTACTTTCAAGATTCAGATATAATTTGGTTTAAAGAGTGAGATACTTTTTTGTTCTGGTTAGGGTAAGGGAAGGATAAGCTTTAGGGTGAATTTTAGTTTTCCACTAAGTAATAGAAGCAAAAAAATGTGCGATTGAATAAATTCCAAATAATTTTCCTTACATTAACCAGTTGGTGTTAAATCAGTCTGTGCTTAGGATTAGGTTTCTGGTTAACCGGGGTTGAGGATAGAGTAAAGAAATTGGTTAAACTTGTGGCTCATGCCTATTATCCTAGCTACTCAGGAAGCTGATTTCTGAGGATCACAGTTCAAAGCTAGCCCAGACAGGAAAGTCTGTGAGACTTTTATCTCCAATTAACCACCAGCAAACTCAAAAGTGGTGCTCTGACTCAAGTGGTTCAGCTCACACCTTGAGCTAAAGAACTCTGGATCGTGCCCAGGCCCAGAGATCAAGCCCCACGCCGGACAAAAGAAAAAAAAAAAAGAAATGTGTTAAATGTTAAGTAAAGCTGAATGTTACTTAGGTTCTAGGAATTCAGGAAAAACAGACATAATGGAAGTACAATGTATTTCATAATATCAGGATTTGAGATCAATGGGTATAATGATTCCTGTTATGAAACAAGATACATTCAGAGATAAGAGTGAGAAAATCTGTAGGGTTTAAGAATACCTGCAATTTATTTCAAGAATTGCAAGTGGAATTTCAGTTAGGATTCCACAAAACAAGCATTTTTCATAAATTTTTGAAATGGGATACTATTAGTCTCAAGGTTATGGTTAGGATTCCAGCCATGGTTAGCGTTAGAGTGAAGGAGAAAAACTGAGGCTCAAATTCAAAGTAAATTTTAATGTAATCCTGGTATGAATTACAATGAATGTGAACTAGAGTATTGCTATTAATATTAGATTCTACTTAAAATTAGGCTTATGTTTATTCTCAATGTTCCAGTTAAGATTATGTTTAGGTTAGAAAATGACTAAGATATTGGAAAAAATTGAAAACTATATTTGGAAGGTTTATTTGAATCAAGTTAGGATGAATGAAAACTAATTAACTTGTGTTAGTGTTATTGTCATATAATTTGGATTAAGACCAGGGTCAATATTTTGTTCTGATTATGATTACTGTTATGAATAAGTTTTTACTATAAAATTGAATTTTCACTAACAAGAAGAATAAAAAATATGACAATGAACATTAACTAGAGCATTATCATTATATTTATTTCTTAGTGTTCCTTCTTATAATGATTAATGAGAGTTTTCCAGCCAGGTTTAGGTTGAAAGCGTTAAGTAATGGACTAGGTGGTAAGTAAATCTGAAACTGTTTTAGGGTACAGGGGTTCAGAAAAAGGTAGGATCAATAGAAACTACAGTATTTTTCCTGATAAGATAATTTGAGGACAAGTAATAAAATGGTTCGTGTTAGGGAACAAGATAACTTCAGAGGTAGAGTTAGGAAATTGTTGGGAATTATGGCAAACTGTACTCATTTCCAGAGTGCAAACTGGAGTATTCATTAGAATGATTAAAAACTAGAGTCTTTTTCTTAAACATTAGAATTGGACCATAATTAGGGTGAAAGTTAGGTCTCAGTTCCAGCTGGGACTAGTGTTAGCATTAAGGAAAACATCATTTTCAACATAGTGTCTTCTGAGTATCATTGTTGAAATGGTTCATCCTATGATGAACCTAAATTTTCTATTTCTCTAATCCTAATTCTAATTCTTTCTGGGATGCTAACCTTAACCATAAAACCATAATAATAATGATAGCTCAATTCAAAAGTTAAAAAAGTTTATTCATCCTATTAATCCACTGTACATCTTGAGTTAAGTTGCAGTTTAGCTTAACTTTTCCAAATTAGTTTATATGCACATATATAAAGATGTAATTTTATGTGAAAAACAAAAGATCTTTGGAGGTAGGAGTAATGAAAAGAAAATAGAGGGAGTATAATCAAATACTTTAAATATATTATGGAATTGCCACTTCTGACAATTAATATCCATTAACAAAATAACTAAAAATTAATAAAAAGTACACTGCCTTCTAGTGTTCTTTAAGAGATCCATGACATGTCTTGTGAAAGTAATACTTACGTTAGATAAACTTTGTTCATGCATAATTTATATTGTTATTGGCCAATTATTTAACTAAATGAATAAAAATATATGAAATAAGATTCCATGACAAAAAATATAAAACAGTTACTTAGTAACTGTTTGAGAAATAGTTATAGTCATGCATTTTTGGAAACTGAATTTCTATTTCCCCACAAAGGAATGAATTAGGTTTACTAATCTAGTATTTGTAGTAAGTTTAGAGAACATAATTGGCATGAAAAACATCTAAAAGTACATCTTCTCTTGAATGAGTGATATTTTAAACATTGTCTTTTATTCAAATGAATACTTAGATTTACATTTCAGAATATTGCAATTTTATCTCCTTTCAGAACAAGTACTTGCCCTGCAATTAAATGTATTAACATATTCAGATGTTTAAAAGCTAATTTTTCTGTTTTATATGTAGCTCTACGTATTCAGAATGACATGATTTTTTATTCATAAATGTCTAACCTCATATTTTTGCTTCACCAATATAAATTGTCTCATGAGGTTTTAGTGAAGGCTCCAGTAAGCAGAGTGGTCAAAATCACTTCCTGAATTTTAAATTTTAAATCTAATAATTTTTAGGCTTTGATAATATCATTTTTAGTCTCTTCAGAGCAATTAAGCTAAAATAAATATTATTTTTAAACATTTCACTCACATTGTAAATAGTATTAACATAGGTCAAAAAGAGACTAATTATTTAAGATTCAACATATTTGGTGATCTTAGTGTGAAGAATGTAGAGTGTAGAAGGTTTTTATATTCAATAAATATTTTTGGTTAAATTAAATCATATATCTGGATTTCTAATTTGAAGATTAATCACATGGAAACAGGAAAACAATAAAGGAGTAATTACTTTGGGGTCATTTTTCTTCTTAAAATTATGAAGCAAAAATATATCTAAGAATATATTTTTCAATAAAATATTTCAACTCTTAGTAAAGTGCATTATACTTTAATATAAAGTTTTTCTCAAAATAGAAATTCTGCAACTAATCTAATATATGTTTTCATGCACAAAATTCTGTAACTTCTAGACATGATCCCTATTTACATTTATTACAAACATCTGTTATTATACAAATCATCCCTGTACACACTAATTTATGTAAGATAATATTCTAACAAAATTATCTTTTTTCCTGTCTCCAACCGGGAAGGATGATGTGCTGAAGTATATTAAATGAAAGTACTCTAACAAAGAGTCTTTATGGAATGAAAATTTGCAACATGTGGATGTTCCACTTGGCTGAACAGGAATTCTTGTTTCTACAGTGCTTTCTTACCTTTTAATCACACAAGGAAGGCCACAACATTAGAAGTTCGTATGAAGGAATTGCATTCCTAAATGATGTGGCAATACTGCTCAAAAGTTTGATCTTATCAGCTTGCTGGCTGATCTAGTTCTTTATCCTATGTTCCATATTTTTAAGCATATTAGTTATTCAGCTGTGAGTACATTGCATGAGACTCCTGAATTCACAGCTATTGCTGTGCAATAGATGAGAGGAAAAAGATTATATTAATCTCCAATTCCTCCCTTTGACTGTCAATATACCAATTAATTGTCAAAACAATCATGTAAGATGTTAATTCATTTTTCCCTTTCTAATTAGAGATTAAGCAAGTGCTTTTAGCAGTTAAAAGTGGATTGTGTTACAGATACAAAAATCTTCTTCTATAGGCTCATGAATTGAAAACTTGTCTTCCTATATTGAAAGCACAATTAACATTTACAGTTTTCCAGGTATTTTGCTTACCTCTCAGTTCTGATCGATCATAAATCCTCTTATGAATTTTATAGTATTTTTGAATAAATCACACGATTTGCATGTACTTATCATCTTAAGGAAAGGCAGTCTACTTTTATATTTTTATTCTATGTGACAAACCCTTATTTTTTGTTTCCCTATATACTGAAAAAAATGTATCCATGGAAACAAGATATTAACAGCAAATCTGTGTGTAATTTTCATTTTTCAAATATATTTTAAACTTTGTTTTGACTAGTCATTTTTTAACAATGAGTGATATTCATGAACGCTAACATTTTGGTGCTTTTAAGTAAATTGAGACTTGATGTGGTATGGTAGTTCTTGCGTCTAGTTGATTTAATCATTAGATTATTCATGTATAAACATGTGCATTGCACTTTTTTATTTTTTTAATCTTTTTTTGGAGGGGTCCGGTCATGGGGCCTGAAATCTGGGCCTGGACCCTGTCCCTCAGCTCCTCAGTTCAAGGCTAGCACTCTACAACTTGAGCCACAGCGCCACTTCTGGCTTTTTTTTCTGCTTATGTGGTGGTGAGGAATCGATCCCAGGGCCTCATGCATGCAAGGCAAGCACTCTACCACTGAGCCACCTTCCCAGCCTTGATTTTGTATTTTTATATATAAAATAGTCCCCAAGGTTTTACTTTAAAGTATAATGGGGGAGGGTTGTCTTCATGTTAAAAACTTTATATATATTTCAATTAAAGTATTAGAATGGATTTATTGATTAAAACATAGAAAAGAGTAAATAGTCATGTTTCTTGCTTTAGACTGTATAAATTTCATATGAATGCAGCTCAAGATGAGACTGAGAGATAAATTCATATACATATCACTGAGGTTTACATCACAATATAGGAAATATAGGTATTTTAAGGAATTGGTTATTCAAAGCCCTTGATATATAATGGAGGAAGAATGGAATTGAAAATAGCAGAGGATAACAAATCAATATGCAGGGATTATGATTTTATAATACTAATATGAAAGAACTGAAGCTTTAGTCTTCTGAAAAAGAAAGTTTAGCTTGTAAATTCAGTATAAGGCATCAGCTGTGATGAGTCTAGTATCTTTCCTCCAAGATATCCAAGAGTACTATACTCATCCTCTGAAAAGTAAATAAGTAATTTTTTTTTTTTTTGGTCGGCCGTGGGGCTTGAACTCTGGGCCTGGGGGCAGTCCTTCAGCTCTTCAGCTCAAGGCGAGCGCTCTACCACTTGAGCTACAGCGCCACTTCCGGTTTTTTGGTGGTTTATTGGAGATAGGAGTCTCACGGTCTCTCCTGCCCGGGCTGGCTTTGAACCGCGTTCCTCAGATCTCAGCCTCCTGAGTAGCTAGGATTACAGGCGTGAGCTACCAGCGCCCAGCTAAATAAGTAATTATTTTAATAAGCTTTGCTTAATATTAATTTACTTGAAGCAAAAAGGTTAAAATGTCTGCTCTTTCTTTCAATGTAATAATATATATTTCATATCATTACTGTCTCTTCATACAAGCCTGAAATCACTATTTCAACGTAACGTAAACAGAAAAACAACAATAACCAGAAGTGAACAGACAAAATATTACCTCCTCTAGGACACAAGAACATAGGCAATACTCAGGAAAATTTATAGCTTTGAGTATATACATCAACAAATTAGAACAATCTTAATTCAGCACTAATAATACACCACTAGGTCCTTGAAAAACAGGAACAAGGCAATTCAAAAACTGGTAGATAGAAATCATACAAATTAGATTAAAGAAATAAATGAATTAGAGTCTCAGAAAAACATACAATCATAATTGACTTCTAACTACTAGTAGCTCAAAAATTCGCCCAATGAATGTAAATGTACCTATTTTCAGAGATAGACTCAACCAGCTCAAACCAGTGAACAAAACATACTTGTACGATTCTAAGAACAATGTTTTGTTCGACTTTTTAAAATAAATTTATTCTGTTGTTAAGTTGATTTATAGATGGATTACAATTACATGAGTCAGGTAATGGGTACATTTCCTTTTATGCAATGTCTTCAGTTCCCTCATATTTTCCCATTCCCTTCCTTCTTTCCCCACTCATGTGTTAAATAGTTCACTTTAATCAATGTTCAAAGAACTCCACTGCTTCATTTTTTCACCCTTTCCCTAAAGCTCTGTGCCCACCCCAACCTTTCTGAAGATGTATAATGAATATACCATGCATAAGGTAAAGAAGACAGAATCATCACAAACTATAAATAACAACAACATACACTAAACAAAAAACAGAGCCTTCTGTTTCCATACCTTATAGTTTGTTTCAGGATGTTTATCATGTTATATAAATGTAATTGTTTTTATAATAAAGTCAATTCTGGAATTAAGGTGTGATAAACTTATAATTTTCTTTCTATTTAGTGATGCTTTTATTTTACATTAATGTTGTAAGTAACATAATTCAAATCCTAGTGAAATTTGAAGGTTCAGATTTAAAGTTAAATATTCAAAAGGTCTAAAAGTTCCATTTTGGCAACCAAACTGAAAATCAGGCATGTTTTATCCTTAGGAATAGCATTATTTCATATGCAATTTTCATATGTAATTTTACCTACGTTTTCCCTTATATGATAACATATTATCTGCTAATCAGAGAGATACAAAAAGATTTTTAATTATGATATGAAAAATGCATCGACATGAATGAATGAAATCAGGGAGTAGATGGCCCAGAGCGGGGTGGTTCTGTTAAATATTCTCACGATTTTGAATGATCTGGTGTTTTTGTATGTGTGGAATTATGAATGTATTTTATGTCTGGACAAGAAAATTTGATTAATTGATCATTGTCTGATACCCAATATCTGGAATCTAACCTGAGTCAGAGTGGTAAGTGTGTGTGTGTGTGTGTGTGTGTGTGTGTGTGGGTGGGTGTGTGAGTGTGTGGGTGTGTGAGTGTGTGTGTATGTGTGTGGGTGTGGGTGTCTCTCTGTCTGCCTGCAAGTCTGGATTTAGAAGGAAGTATCTTATTTCCCTGAGGGTATGTACTTAATTCTATTAGGTATACTCCATTAATGGCAGCAGATAAAATTAATTAACATTTTGTGCCATATATTTATATTCCTATGATTGCTTGAACAAACTAAAAATTATGTTTGGGGTATGAGTTTGTAAAAGGTCAGCTGAAAGTATAAACATTTGGAATCTTGAGAACAATATCAATGGCAATCATTTCAGTGTAAATAAATTTTGACAAAACTTGCAGTGATAGGTAATCCTATACCAAAATTCAATATTTATTGATTTTCCATAGCTACACTATTCTATAAATTTGTAGGAAAACAAGTTAAATTATAGAATCATAAAAGTAATGTGATTATTTATTGCAAACAGTTTTACAGTTAGGTCCTGATTGTAAGCTTTAGGATCAACAGAAAAAAAACACAATATACAACATGGAGTTAGATATTTTATAATGAAGCATATTTTAATATACTCTACATTGTTAGAAAGACAAGAACGTTGGGTTAGCTTTATAACCTACCATAATAAGTGATATTGTCCATTTATTAAGCAGAAAGGCTTACTCAGATTTACAAGATTGAATGTTTCAGCTGGTTTCATTGCTTTGGTGGCCAGGGCCAAGACAATGTCAAGGAGGGGAGTATGTCAAAGAGAAATGTTTTTTTACCTAGAATGATTAAAAGATAAAAGAAGAAAGAAGATGAGAGTCTATTTTCTCATGGGTTTCACTCTGAAGAACTTAATCTCCAGAAGAACTATTCAGGTATGCTCCAAAGTCTGGGAGGAATTGGAATGTCATTTTTCTTTAACACATAGGTCTTTCTGGGGCATTCTAAAATCAAATGGCAACATCTTCACCAATGATAATAACTTGTCCAGGGGTGGAAGCCACTAGATATTTCTATAAATTCTAATCAGATCTCAGCAGACTAAATATTTTATGGAATTCCTATTAAAATATTCTCTTCCAGACTGACTGGGTCTTCATAATGTGTATCTGTGTGTTTATTTGTGTGTGTTTGAATAAACTAATAAAACAATGTGGCAGATAAAAGTATTAGTATGGTCTTTTGTTTTTCTTCTCATACTATGAAAGCCTATCACAATTCCCAATCAAATCCCATCCAAGATTCAAACATTAATGCTGTCCCAAAATTTCTTTATGTTAACCTAAGTACATCCATCTCATTTCAGATGGCCATGGTATAGGAAAATTTTAAGTCTTCCAATTATGTTGTCACCAAGGAAACAACATAAAATATTTCTTTCAAAAATACCTAGAATGTAGAACATTTTAGCCAGAAAATTGAAGGAGTATACATTATAGGATTTAATTTAATTATTTAGTCACATAAATGGATATTCTCTATCCCCAACTCAGAGCCCTTTTAAACTACATAATTGCACAACTCATCTATTACTATCTTCCATGAAGACAGTCCTTGCTGTAAACAAACCAGATGTGGTGAACAAATTAACATGTACACCATTGTTACATGCTGCTGTTCTAAAGCATGGAAGTGAAAGAGCATTTAATGTCTGTGAAGAACTGATTCTAAGGATTATGGAAAGTGATTACTTTGCACTTTAAATAGAAAAATCCACAGATGTTTCAAGTTGTGTTTTGTTGTTGGCCTTTGTGAGATATATTTTGGAAAGCACAATGAATGAAAGCATGCTATTTTGTAAAACTTTGCTGGCTGACACATTTACTGAAATGTTTCATATGAGAAGACAGACAATAGGGTGGGTAGGATATGGTATGCAGCTTTAAATACAGACAAGCAAAACAAAGAATGGGAATTTTTTTTTCCTTAACAAATGCTTTCTGGTTATATTGTGCTATACACTATAATGATGAAATAATCATTTCTTTGGAAAAGTAAGGAGAAAACACTGTCACCTGTTGAATTTCTTTTTAAAGTGTATCTTAAATGTCAAGGTCAAAGAAATTTAAAGCCTTAATAAAATATTATCAAGTATTACTTTCATTTTTGATAAAAAGTTAAAACAAACTGACAGACTGTTAGTCCATTAAGATTTGTAAGTTTCCTGCTATATATTTCCTATTGTTCCTCTTTTTTGGGGGTGATATATATATTTTTTTAGAATGGCAACCTGGTCTTAACCATTACCCACAAAATTTATGCTGTCATAGAATCAGAGAGTTTTTGTTTTTTTTGTTGTTGTTTTGTTTTATTTATTTGGTCGGTCTTGGGCTTGAACTCTGGGCCTTGGCGCTGGTCCTACACTCTTCAGCTCATTGTTGCAATCAAAGAACTCTTATTTGAACCTTTTAAAAAAAATTAATTTTTTAAATTATTTTCTATTAATCTTATTTTCCTCCCATAATTTTTATTTTAGGTGTATACGTGTGTGTGTGTGTGTGCTTTTTTTTAATAGCTTCTGAACTTTTGGTCCTTTTTAAGTATTCTTTTCATTTTTTTCTGTTTCATTCATTTTTTTGATTGACTAAATTTCTGTTCGGCTCATTCCCAGATATATACCCGTCATTGATTATTAGACGTAATACCCCATTGTGTATACATTTAATCCAGAAAAATATTACTCAATTCACAACCTCTTAGGCTTAAATTCTTAGTATTATCTCTTTATATGTATATAATTTTCAAGTAACTGATTTTAAGAATTTTTATTTTTTAGTTTTCATTTCTCCTTTCAATCCATCCTTTCTTCTCATCTTATCCTTTTCTTCTCTCAATATCAGTTGTTTAGACTTACATAATTTTTAAGTGTTTCACTACTTAAACTTAAATTTTGGTTTTTCCATTTTTTCTTGTTCGTTTTTTTTTGTAATCTCTCTCCTATCATTCTATCCAAACCATTTCCCTCTCTAAGATAAGGACTTGGTTAAATACCACATTTTCCCGATCCATCTATCTACTGAGGGGCATCTGGGTTGATTCCATATCTTAGCTATGTTAAATAATGCTCCAATAAATATAGTTGTGCTGGTAGAGTTAGTATGGTCTTCTTTGTGATGATTTGGGTAAATGCCCAAAAGGTAGATTGCTGGGTCATAGGGAAGTTCTAGGTGGAATCTTTTGAGGAACCTCCATACTACTCCAAAATAGTTGAACAAGTTACACTCCCACCAACAATGCAGTAAGGTTCCCTTCTGGCCACATCCCCTGAAGGACCTGTTGTTAATAGAGTTCTTGATTATAGCCATTCTAAATGGGGTGAGGTGGTATCTCAATGTTGTTTTGATTTGCTTTTCTTTTATGGCTTGGGGGGTTGAGCATTTCTTCATGTGTCTATTGGCCTTCCTTCTTTTCTTTTCAAAGAAGTTTCTCTTGAAGTCTTTACTAATTTATTGGGCAGTTGTTTCTTTTAGGATTTGTTGTTGGGGGATTTAATGTTTTGATTTCCACATATATTTTAGATATGAGACCCTTCTGTATTGTATGGCTAGCGAAAATCTTCTCCCAATCAATGGGCTTTCTATTGATCTTGCTAGCTATGTCCTCTGCCATGCAGAAGCTCTGCAATTTCATACAATCCCTTTTGTCCAAACTTTCTTTGATTTCTTGTGCTTCTGGGTCTCTATTAAGACATTGCCACATTTGTTAGGAAATGGAAAGACTTGGAAAAAATTATATTAAGTGAAGTAAGCCAGGCCCAAAAAACATAGGTCCCATGGTTTCCCTTATTTGCAATATCTAGTATATGTATGAGTCAAGCGGAAAAGGTCAGATAATGTGATGTTAGCAAAATGAACCTTTAGATATGTATTTTAATGGTTGTTTTTCTTTCATGCATTTGTTTCTAACGCATTTATAAGATTATTTCTTTGTTGCTTTGTATGTCCCTCCCCCACAGTATAACCCCTGCTTTCACTATATTTGATGTCAGTAAAACTTGTGGAGGAGATGGGGAAAAACAAGTCGTTTAAGGAAACAGGTGGACTTGTTGCAACAATGAGAAGTACAAGTTGTCATGTCCAAAACGAACTTTACAATGTTGGTGTGTGGCGGGGGGAGCGGGGATTGGTTGGGGGGTTGGTGGGGAGGCTGGGAAGGAATGTGAAGGGTAAACAAAGGAGGAGGCTGCAACGCTTGATAAGAAATGTGTGCATTATCCTGTCTATGTAATTGTAACCCCACTGTACGGTATGTTCACAAAAAAAAGTAAAATAAAATAAAATGAAAAAAAAAAAAAGAAAATTTCAGCCTCTGCACAGGAGACCTTGGGAATGTCCTACTCCATCCTGTAATGTTTTCAGGGTGTCTGCTTTGACCCCGGGGTCTTTGATACATTTGGAGTTGATTCGGTACAGGATGATATATAAGGATATAGTTTTAGTTTTCTATGAGTGGTTAACCAGTTTTGCCAGCACTTTTACTGAAGAAGCTCAGTACGGTACGGAGAGGTTACAGTTACATAAGTAAGGTAATGAGTACATTTCTTATTGACCATTTTTACCACCTCCTTTGTTTTTCCCCTACTATTCCTTACCTTCACACAACCCCAACACCTCTGTCCACCCCCCTCTAATAGTATCTTGCAAATTTCATTGTTACAATGGGTCAACCTGTATCCTTTCCTTGCATCTTAAATGAAGAAATGCTGGCTTGTTTCATGCTGATTCTACTGTGTAGACACACTTAAATACACTTTCCAAGTCCAAAAGCACATAAATGAAATACACATCATCTTTTGTCAGTTAGTATAATTGTGTTCTACACATTTATTAACAGGTTACAAATTATTCTCAAATTTTAATACATAAAAAAACTTTCTTTTTTTCTCATTTTCGTGGCCAGGACATCGGCATGACCTCAGTCAGAATTGCTCACTTTAGACTTTTCATATGGGTTGGTTAAATTTTGACTTGCGCTCCAGTCTTCTGGGGAGTCACTCATCTGCTTAGGAATTGATGCTGGCTGTTGGAAAAGAGCCCAAGGAAAGATGCCATTTAAAGCCTTATAATTTTATTCTTAACAAGGATATTGTCCTACTACTTTGGCTGTTGAGAGTGTCTACAAGAGCAAGCATTCCATGGGAAGCAGGGAGAAACAATATTACCTATACTTATTGAGATTTTCGAGTGACTTGCTATCACTTGTACTGCATTTATCAAGTTGAAACTCTCTAAAGCTACCAGTTGGAAGAGATAAGAGGAGTGGTAAAAGAACTCTTAGAGACAAATACATCTTCAACACATTTGTTTCCAAGCATTCTCTCTAAGGCATATTCAACAACTAGTGAAATTTGTGTTGGCTATATCTATGTGTCTTTTTCCATTTGTGCATATGTGTATGTATGTGTGTATTTGTGTGTATAGTAACATTCATGTGTACATATATGGGCCGATGTACACATATATGCATATATAAATAAATATACATATATAAATACATGTGCATACATAAATATCAGATGTTCAGTGATTTAATCTAGAGTTCACAGCACATTGTCCTTATCACAAAGTATACATGATAAACTGCTCTAAGGATCTGTGCTATATGAGGGGTGTCCTTTGTACTCACTTCCCCCATTAACTTGTTTTTCATCCCTGTGAACAACTTCAGCCTACTTTCCCATAGGATAGCTTTGTTTTTGTTACTTACTGATAATAAAAGAAACAGGTTGTTTGTAAAAGAAAAAGAACTTTTGAGTCCCAGGCTAAAAGTACATTATCAGTCCCAATGATTCGTATGAGATAAAATTTATAATAGTACTAAAAGTGAAAAGGAATTCCTAGATCTGTTGTTTTGCCATTTAGAATGGCAAAGAATAATTTCACGTCACTGTTATAACTCTTAAAGAATGCAAGGGTAACTGATGGTCCCCATCATGTTCCCACAAAACCAGTGGATCTTGAAGGATAATAGTAGACCAACAGATATTCTAAGTAGCAGACATGGAGCATGAAAGAGAAAGAGCAGAAATGAGTGAAAGAGAGAGAAAAATATCATAATATTAAAGTGCATAACAGATAAACAAGAGGTGTATGAGAATATTCATACTGCTATCTTGAGACTCTACATGTACATTTGAAGATATTTGATGTGTGATAACTCATCAACATAAAGTATAAAGTGATTTTGATAATAAATAAAAATGGCTCAGAAGAAATTATAAATGCAAAAACATTCTTCACAGAAGCAAACTCTCAGAAATATTCCTTGACTTTGAAAAGGATAAACTGGCTGCAGTTAGTATAAATTTAGAAGTATGACAATTCACAAAAATATAAAAATGTATTCACATATTTCATTATATAACCCAAAGCAGAAAGCAAATATTGTTCAGATGATTTTTTTAAATCACAGTTTTTCAGGTGCTGGGAAGGTGGCTCAGTGGTAGAGTGCTTGCCTTGCATACATGAGGTCCTGGATTTCATTCCTCAGCAAGACATAAGCAGAAAAAGATGAAAGTGGTGCTGTGGATCAAGTGATAGAACTAGCCTTGAGCTGAAGAGCTGAGGGACAGTACCCAAGACCCAGAGTTCAAGCCCCACAACCAACAAAACCAAAGCAAAAAACAAAACAAAACAAAACACAGTTTCTCAATTTTGTGGCGTCAACTCTGTAATACCACTACTTCAGCCAAGGGTTAAGATTTTAGGTGTGGACATTTATCAACACTCCTGATTCAGACTCTACTTGATATAATTTTTAATCAATATTTTGTTTTTAGTTTTGCTCTTTGTAAATTCACATGCACCTATGAAAAATGGTGTGGCCATCCCAATAATATTCTCAAAGTACTTCTTAATCATGACTCATAAAAAGTTGTATTCTATTACAACAAGGAAAAATGCTATAAATAAAGAAAACAATAATTATATGTTAATGATTACTAAAATAAAAAACAAAACCATTACCAGGGTTTTCAGTATTTGAGAAGTACAGAGTAGATTTTACTATTTTCTCATATTCCTGTACATTCAAAACTGGATAAAGCTATGAGTAGCCTTTAAATTTACCCACTAAGATTAGTATTTATAGTTCATCTCATCATTTGTATGTGGCTTATATCATTCTTTGTTCATCACTAACCTATAACGTAAGGGAGCCCTAAAGATTTAACAGAAACTGTCTACTTAAAACCTTAACTCTTCACTCTGTTCTTTACACAGTCTTTGCAACTTCTCATTAGTAAAGTTTCTATAAACTCTGAAATGTACATACTTACTAGTACATGCTACCAGAAATATTATATACTTTATCGAAAAATTTTATGACCTGCCAACCAGTCTTAATTTTGCCGAATATAAGCAAATCCTAAAATGAAACATATTTAAAACATTAAAACTTTTAACAAACCTTAACATTTGCTGCAATGAACATTATGACAGGTGCCTTGTGTAGAATAATTGAATTCCTCCTCCTACACAACTCATGAACAACAAATATCTGGAATTATTTTGTTTTTGGCATGTCAATCTTGACTTTGTTCTTAAATGTGTGCTTATGTAAGAAATACATGGTTGTAAAATTTCACAATTCTTTTGAACTTACTTTTTGTTGAATTGTCTAGTTTAAGAAAATCAATTACACTTTATATATAAAAAAATGTTCTGTGCTCAATTTGGCTGCACATACACTAAAATTGGAACATACAGAGGAGATTAGCATGGTCCCTGCACAAGGATGACACGCAAATTAATGAATCGTTCCATATTTTTACAACAACAGATGCTGGAAGGGATATGGCCAGAAGGGAAGCCTACTGCATTCTTGGTGGGAGTGTAAACTTGTTCATCCACTTTGGAAAGCGGTTTGGAGGTTCCTCAAAAGACTCCACATAGAGCTCCCCTATTACACAGCAATCCCATTTTTGGGCATTCACCCAAATGATCACAAACAAGTCCATACTAAAACTACCACCACAACAATGTTTATTGTAGCATTATTTGCCATAGCTAAGATATGAAACCAACACCGATTCCCCTCAGTAGAAGAATGGATCAAGAAAACGTTCTGTGTGTGTGTGTGTGTGTGTGTGTGTGTGTGAACGTACACTTACACAACCACGTTGGAAAGCAGTCTTGTGAGTCCTCAGAAAGCTAAATATTGACCTTCCTTATGGCCCACTCATACCACTTCTAGTCATCTATCCTGAACAACAGGTACCAATATTCAAGGACACATGCACCTTCATGTTTATTGCAGCACTGTTCACAATAGCCATGATATGAAAACAATCCATATGTCCCACCAGAGATGAATGGATCCAAAAACTATGGTAACTATACACAATGGAATATTTTCCAGCCATTATAAAGGACAAAATAATGGCATTAGCAGGGAAATCAATCAAGCTACAGGAAATCATGTTGAGCGAGGTAAGACAAAAGCAAAGAGACAAACAACAAATGGTCTCCATGGTAAGTGGATGTTAAATCCAAAATGTAAGGTGATACAACAAAATTACAACACTTAAGAAACCAAAGACTTCCACTCATCTGATTGAATCACTACTAAATAACCCCATTCTGCTGATCATATTTGCACACTGACGGGAAACCAGGAGGACGACACAGAACTAGAGGGAATCAGGGAAAAACATACAACGTGGGATCCATCAGCTGCACTGGACATTGAACAAAATGAACTAAGCAATTCAATGTCACTGAAGGGAGGGAGGGAACAAGTGGGAAAGAGGGAACAGCGGACGCTATGCAAAACAAAAGAAATATACATATTTCAAAACAAAAAAGTATACATATGGAAGAAATAACTCTATTGCAAAGCTCATAGATCTCATAAGTGTTGTAGACCATGATAGACAATTTGCTCCATCAAAGTTAGAATGTGTTTGTGACTTTAACTAAGCATCACTATCCCACAATATTGTGAAATTTGGGAAATTATGTAACCACTTAACCACAATAAAAACATTTGAAAAAATGGTGAAGGTGGAAAACTAAGTTGCTCTAAAAAACAAAAAAGGAAAATGTTCTGTGTGTATATGTGTGTACACACACATATACTATATATATACATATATATGTGTATATATATTAATTCTATGCCTCTATCAGAAAGAATGACATCGCCCAATTTTTAGGAAATGGAAAGACTTGGAAAAAAATTATATTAACTGATGTAAGCCAAGTCCAAGTAAACATAGGTCCCATGGTATCCCTTATTTGCAATAACTAGTGTATGTCTGCGATAAGCAGAAAAGTTGAAAAGCTATGTATATTTGAATAGATAAATAAATGTTAAGCTAAATGACCCCCAAGATAGAGACACAAGTGGTTTTTTCTGTCTTGCTGTTGTTTCTCATATATTTATAATGTACGACGTGATTTTGTTCTTGTTTTTTATACGTTCCTCCCCAACAATATAACCCCTGTTTTCACTTTGTTTGATGTTGGTGCACCTGCATCTTGTATATACACGTCTCTAATTTGGGGAGGGAAAGGGAAAAAACACCATGCTTAAATAGGTAGGAATACAGTTTGACCCATTGTCTAACAATAGATGCACACATTATTTTGAAGAACAAACTTTACAATTTAGGCTGGGGACATTGGGTGGGGCTTGGGGGTGTGAGGAGTGTACTTGTGGAGGTGGAAGGCAAGGAATGGTGGGGGAGAAACAAAGGAGGAGGTAACAATGCTTGATAGGAAATATACTTATTACTTTGCTCATGTAACTATAACCCCTCTGTACAGTATTTTTACAACAAAAACGTATAAAAATGTTTTTAGATGGAAGAGTTTATTTTGCCTATTTTACCCATATAATATCATTAACAAAGAAATTAGTGCAAAACACTGATATGAAGATATTTTGAAAAAGTGAGTGTGTGTGCATTCCTGCGTGTTGGCATGCTCAGAGTTTAAAATCAGGGCTTCACGGTCTCTCTATATCTTTCTCTCTAGATTAGTGAGCTACTATATGATCTACATCTCCATTCCTGGCCCTTTGTTAGTTCATTAAAATTTTTGAAAAATAATCTCATGAATTTATTTTGCCCAGATTGGCTTCCAAATGTTATCCACACATCTCAGGCTCCTGAGTAGTTATCCCAAGTAGTTAGGTTTACAGGTGTGACAAACCAGCACAAGGCATTCAGAATAATTTTAAAAGTAGAAGAAAATTTACTTCACAGAGGCCTGTTTTATCATCTCCTAGTTGTAAAGCATTTTGGAGTGATTATATGTATTTTTTTTCATTCTTGAAATCTTAAAATACAGTAAGTGATGATATATAAAAGATTTAGTACTTTTTAAAAACAATACTGGAACTATGGGAGAGAAGAAATTTGCCTCTCCTTGAACCATAATTTAGAAGCTCAGCTCTGTGCATGTTAACCCAATGTCACCAACACAGTCTGTGTTGAAGAAAAATGTAACAGAAAACATTCACCATGGCAATAATTGCTATGCTATTATTTCTTGGACAATATGAATATTGAATTAAGAGTGTCAGAGAATGGAGAGAATTTATCTACCTTTTGTGTATTGCTGAAAGACTTTTGGAAAACTTGACTCATTTCCTTCCTCACTGTGTGTCTTGGGCCATGCACTTACTGCCTTTAATTACAATTTTTCTCAACACTAAAATGGTAATAACATTAGCATTATAGCAAATGTTATCTTAAGAATTAAGGGTCCTTAGAATGATGAACTCTTTCTCATTCTTGTAGAGGCATTATCAGATGAGAGGAACTGTATTTTTTGTTTGTTTACTTCCATTTATTCTTCAGTTTGAAATCTGAACTATTTAAGACTGAAAGACACCAAAATTAGACACGCAGGCTTTGGAAAAAGCAATCAATGTAAAATGAATAAAATACATATAGTTATGTAGAAGGTCTAACTAAATTGTTATATAGTCTCAAGCATAAACAGAAAATGATTTAAGCAATATCATGTTATTGAAAATTGAAAAATGTTAGGAGTTGCTTAATTTTTTCCTTTTTACTACCTTGAATTAATTATTTTTGTATAGAGAGATTAAAGATGAGATTAACAAGAAACGATTAAAAATGGACAAAAGTTCAAATAGACATGTTTTCCATAAACCCCTCTATATCACCAGGGGTTTACACATTTGTGTTTAATACAACTTCTGTGCTGGCTTAATGCTTTGTGAGCAGAAGTCATTAGAGAAATGTAATTCAAAATTACTATGATACTACTTTATAACTATTAGAACTCTTATCAAAATAAATCAAAGGAACCAGGTGTGGTGGTAAAGGTATGTAATTCCAATCATTTAGGTGGTTGGATTTCAGTCTTAAGCCAGTCTGGGGTAGTGAAGATAGTAAAAACTTGCCCTTTATTACCTTTTGAATAAAAGATAATAATGTTGGTGAGAGTGTGAAGAAAAGGAAATTTTCTACACCCTTGGTCAAAATACAGGTTAATATTCTCCTTGTAGAAAGTAGTATGCGGTTTTCTAAAGAAATCATAGTTGAAATATCATCTGATCCACCAATCATGTGATTATTTCTCTCTGGGTAACTCGTGAATATATCTGTAGTTCATTGTTATTCACATTATTCACAACAGCCAACATATAAATTGAAGTTCTGTGTTCAACTACATTAATAAAGCAACTGTTGTACATGCACAAATATCTTTTTGTTTCATCCTTAAAATAAGAAGAGATTCTCCCATTAGCCACAACTTAGAATGACCTGAAAGATGTATTCGAAATGAAGAAAAATGTTATGTTCTGATCTTTGGAAACACACACACACAAACACACACACACACAAACACACAGAGCATCCGCAAACATTAAGACAGATTTTTTTTTAAAGTAAAGCAAAGTGGAACTTCTGGGGAATTTATGCATAAGATACTAGATATACATTATGACCAGGTACAGAGTTGTAATGTACAACATGAAGATACAGGGGACAACATTGGCCTTACATAAGAATGAAACTAATTAAGTAGGAGTTGTTCTTCCTATTAGTGGTTAATCTTTTAGTTTTTCTTCCTTCAATAATGGATAAGATTAATGTAATTCTTTAAGTATACCTGCCTATTTGCAGAAATAATAACAAACAATATAGCAATACTGTTGCACGCTCAACATAGAACAAAATGTCAAATTAAAATACATGAGATTATCCTTGATGTAAACTAACTATTACAAATAAGGGAAACCATGGAACATAGGTTTCTTTAAGTTTGGCTTACTTCACTTAATATGATTTTTTCCAAGATCTTCCATTTTGTTACAAATGAGGTGGTCACATTCTCTGTGATGGAAGCATAGTTTTGCACATGTGTTTATCTGTGTGTGTGTGTGTGTGTGTGTGTGTGTGTGTGTGTGTGTGTGTGTGTGTGTCATTTTTGGTAAATATTACTGTGATACACAATAGTAGCTTTACTGTTGCCTTGTTTTGATCACCTGGTTATATGCCCAGAAGTGGGATTACTGGGTAGTAAGGTAGCATTATTGTGTACATCAAGGATAATCTTAGTAGATGAGCAGAATAGCTCAATAGCTATGTACATATGATCGAATAAGTTGATTCCAAGTGAACTGAACTAAAAGACATGTTCTTTGTTGTGGTTGTTCTTAATGAACTATGTGATTTCTTTTGATCTTTTTGTGTTTTCCCCACATATGGTTTATCCCCTGTAGTCACTGTATTTGATTTTTATACCTTGGGTATTTTAAATATGTTGATCTGAACTAGGGAAGGGAAAGGAAAAAATACCAAAATGGTGAGACAAATGACAAAGGGGGAACCTATGGAACAGTAGTACTCACAAGACAATATGCTGTAAATAATCTTGGTGGGGGGTGCTGGGAGCGAAGAGGGAGAAAAATAGGGAAAAGGGTAACAAATTAGAAAAAAATAAATTAATTACCTTACTTATGTAACTATATCCCCATCTGTACATTACCTTGACAATAAAATTTAAATAAAAAATAAAATGAAATATATGAGAGCAGCAATACAAGAGATGGAACTGGGGGAAATACTGCAGTATCGTAGAGTAGAACAGCTGTGGAAAGCAGTAATTTTACATTAACATAGCAGCAAGTAATAATCTAGCATACAGCTTTTCAACCTCATGTCAGTCATTAAGAAGGTTAAACATAATGCATAATCAGCAAACCAATAGAGATAAAATAGAAAACTAAACAATTAAGATGAAAAGATGACTTGGACCAAGAATAACAAATGACACAATTAGGAAACAAATAACAAGCTGCTGGGCTGGGAAGGTGACTCAGTAGAAGAGTGCTTGCCTTGCATGCCTGAGGCCCTGGGTTTGATTTCTCAGCACCACATAAGCAAAAATAAACAAGCCAGAAGTGGTGCTGTGTCTCAAGTGGTAGAGCACTAGCCTTGGGCTGAAATGCTGAGGTAGAGCACCCAGGCCCCGAGTTCAGGCCCCATGATTGGACCCAAAAAATAAAAAAAACAAGCTGCTAATTTTAAAAATGATCACCCTTAATTCTATTGACTTGTTTAGATCACAATTTGTTTGAAGTAAAATTCAAATCACAGTTTAATAGTGTATCATTTTAAAAATAGTTTACTTATTATTGATTTCTTAATATTGAATGTTTAATATATAATTTTAATTTCAGCAGCTATAGAAAAGAAAAAAGTGAAAATAATTTTAATAATATATTTATGAATTGTAAAATTGAGAAGCATTAGAGTTTAAACAAATAACGTATCATTATTGCTTCATTTCTGTAATTTAATGTAATAATTCAAAGTGTATTCTACATTTAGCACTCATCTTAACAGCAAATAATAAATTATTGCACATGACTGTTGGTATTAGTTGGAAGGATTCAGCACTGTGGTAAAATTCACACTGCATAGTACACGAGGTTATGACCCCTCTCATATAGCTTAAATTGTGGAAATTTGATTTCTACATGCATGTTAAATTCTTGTCTAGGTTACATCTATAAAATTATTTACAATTATATACACGAGGACTATTTCAGATGATTCTTAAAAGTCATATTCATTAATTAAATTTTTATTATTTCATACCAAATAAATATTTACAGAGAGACTGAATTTTTGTGTAGATGATGTTGTATGTGTGCCAGATTATACGTATTAAGGCTTATTTTATGTTCCTGACATTGTTTATAGAGTTGGATTTATTTGTCCATTATGGGTTAGGTGTATTATATTGGATATATGAAAGTAAACTGAATGTTTATTCCATTAATCCTTTCTCTAATCCCAATACAAATTATCCATGTGTTTGAAGTAATGAAAATAACAATAGATAAAAGCAAGATAAATCAGTCTGTAGTAGACAAGTATTTACACCATTATTTTGAGAGTTGGTCTTCTTTTACACTACAGAATATTCTTGGGAATATGTGATCCAGGCTGGCCACAACTGAAAAATATTACTGTTTGATCTATCATAAGAGAAGGAAGGAAGGGGAACCTTCCTTCCAAATTTCTGATCCCAGGAATATGATCTGCTTTGTGGTGCCTACTTGGAAATGAACATTTTTCACAGTCAACCTTGAAAAGCCATCTTGATAGATGACTTCTGTAAGTGGTTACAAAGCATTATTGATGGCTTTGCAAGGATGCCTGATTGCCTCATTTTGAGACAATTAACAGGAATTCAGTCAATTGTTCTTTGTATCTTTAGGAGAAAACCCCATTGACTCTAGACCAGGGGATCATGGTGCCCAGAGAAACTACTACCTTGAATAGTAATCTCAGACATCTAAAACAAAACACTCACCCCCCCCCCCCCACACACACACACTCCAGTAAGCACAGCCAGGCAGGGTTGCTATGACAGCCTATATGAAGTCAGGCAAAAAACAGAAGCTGAGAGTCATTTAGCTGATAATTAATATATTTTTTATGAGGCAGACTCATATGAGACTCCAGAGAAAGGACTGAAAGACTGATCAGAGAGACTAAAATTGGTCACACAAAGATTGGAAAGTAGAAATCCTTGTAGAACAAATAAATCATAGAACCCTTGTGCATGTAAAAACAAGACAGAAGACCAAATTCAAAAAATGCACATTTTCTTAGAAGTCAGCTTAATCAATTATCAGTGCAAATTTTGAATTTTTAAATATTTGACCAGATGTGGGAGAAGGTTGAAAAGAAAGAAAATTTCATCACTCTATTAGGAAGTCCAATATCACATTAGGAAGTAATCAAGCACAGATTTGTAATAAAAAGAGAAAACAATTATATCAAATGAGGGTTTCATTTCTTTTGATGTAAAAGTTCTTAAATTAGGTGCTAGCAATTACCATACAATTGATCCAGTCCCCCAGCTGAGTTGATATTGACTGCAGTATTACCACATGAAGGAAAAGAGAGAATTTACAAATGTCTGATGAAATGAGGTGAAGGTGACATGTTCTAATAGTAATATCTGAGGTTTAGACACAGGTGAAGAGGTGGATTTTCTTTTCTAAAAATCATGGCAGTGGCTCACAGCTGTAATCCTAGCTACTCAGGAAGCTGAGATCTGAGGACTACGGTTCAAAGCCAGCCTGGGCAAGAAAGAATATTATTTCCATTTAACCATCAGAAAACCAGAAGTGACACTGTCGCTCAAGTGGTAGAGCACCCACCTGGAGTTGAAGAGTTCAGGGACAGTGCCCAAGTCCAGACTTCAAGCCCCTCAATCAGCAACAACAGAAAATCTCCCTTTCATGGACTACCTACATCTCTTGCTAACATTCAACAAAGGAGCCATTTTATCACCCACTACATTTAAGTCCTAATCTAGCTACTGCAAATAGATTGATTTGGTATCTTATATAGAACGGTTCATATTTGCGGAAACAAATACTAGCAGTGGTAACTTTTTTCCAGTCCTTGAACTCTGGGCCTGAGCCCTGAACATGGTTATACTGGTAGCTTTCATGTGAGCTTGTTTGTTATCTATTGGATTACTACCCATAAGGGGAATTACTGGGTCTTAAGGGAGATCTATATTTACTCATTTCAGGAAACTCTTACTGCATTCCACAGTGGTTGAACATGTTTAATTTCCAATCAACAGTGTAATCGAGTTCCCAATTGGCTACATCCATGCCAGCGTTTGCTATTGTTAGTTTTCTTAGTAATGTCCATTCTGATGGACGAGGTAGAATCTGTCTTTTTTACTTAAAGATTTGTATGCATCGTCTAGCTACAATAAATGAAGGAATCCATGAAAACTCTATTGCTCTGAGTCTGCATTCCTTTCTCTTTTCTCTTAACATAATTTTCCCAAACCTTTCATTTTCCTTACCACTGGTGAAAAGTCATCTTTCTGATGGGTGAATATAATTTCATTTTGTGTGTGTGTGTGTGTGTGTGTGTGTGTGTGTGTGTGTGTGTGTGTGTGAGTGTTTGTGTGTGTAAGATGACTATAGTCCTATGAATTCATTTCTAAGCATTCTGTTTCATCTGTAATTTTGTAATTCAATATTATAGTTGCATTGCTTTCTCTTGTACATTGAAGAATATTGTTGGGATTTTGATGAGTATTGCATTGCCAATTGTTTAGGGGAAGTATTGCAGTTTTCAAAATGTTAATTCTTCCAACTAGGAACATTGACAGACTTTCTATTTCCTTGAATCTCCTTCAATTTCCCTTTTTATATTTTTAAAGTTTTCACATATAGGTCCTTCACAATTTTAGTTAATTAATTCCTAGTTTTGTTGTTGTTTTTTGTTTTGTTTAGATTTGATTTGATTTTGAGGCTAGTATATGAGGTTGTTTTTTGGATTTCAGCGTGGATCTTCCCATTGTTGGTAACAGAAAAACTACTGATTCTTGTGGTTTTTATATCCTGCTACATTGATGAAGGTTAGCATCACCTTTACTAACTTGAGGGAGGAATCCATATGCTCCTTTAAATACAGGGTCATTTCATCTGTAAAATGGGATAGTTTTACTTCTTCCCTATTTGGATCTGCTTTATGTTTTTCTTTTGTCTATTGCTCTTGCAAGAAAGTCCACTATCATATTGAAGAGTAGTAGAGAGTGAACATCCTTTTCTCATTCTTCATGTTAATGTCTTCATGCTTCCACACTTAGCTAAATGCTAATTATCTCTGTCATATACATACTCAGTTTAATATTGAGGAATGTTCCATGCATTCCTAGGTTTTCAGACCTTTTAATCATAAAGGGGTATTGGAGCTTGTTAAAAGCTAGTTCTACACCCTGTTAACGATCATGTGTTTTTTGTCCCTGCTTCTGCTGATGGTTCGTATTATGTTTATTGACAAGAATATTGAATCAAATCGTATCCAAGATGAATCCTATTTGATCATACCATATGATTTTTTTAGTTAGTTGCTGAAATTGTTTAGTGAGAATTTTATTAAGAAGTTCTGCATTAATGCTTATCAAAGAGTTTGGTTCATCGTTCTCTTTCTTTGGTGTATCCCTATGTGATTTGGCGAGGGGTCTAATTCTAGCTTCATAGAATGTGTTTGATAATGTGTCTCTCGCAGATACTAAATGGATGATGCATCTTGGTTTTTGATACTACTATCTAATCTATGTATTCTATTTGGAAATTTAAGTCCATTGATATTGAGGGTTAAGACAGAAATATCTGATAAGTCCTGCTATGTTATACACCTGTTATTAGGAGCTGTGCCTCATCTACTCTTAACATATTTACCTCATTTTCTGGTAGGGAGCATTTTATATAACCAGTTCCTCTTCTTCTTGATCTTCTCTATGTAGTATATATTTGATTATATTCTTTCCTGGTAATTTGGTGGACATACGTTATTTCAAGTTTTCTTTGTCATGAAATATGTTTATATATCGTTTAAATGTAAAGGAGAGTTGGTTTGGAACTGTATTCATGGTTGGTAGTTGTTTACCTTTAATGTTTGTCATATATAATGCCAGGCTTTCCTTTTTACCATATCAGCTAAGAAACCTGTATTTATTCTGACTGTATATCCTTTATAAATAATCAATCTTTTCTCTATGGCATCTTTAAGAATCCTTCCTTGATCTTTAATAATCCTCTAATGGATTATGATATCATTATGGATTGTTCAGTTCTAGAATTCTGATTGGTTTCTAAAGGCTTCTCTTCTCTGAATGAGCCTATCTCTTTGGATGTTTGGCATGTTCTCTGCTAGAATTCTGTAATATGCTTCCCATCCATTTAGTTTCTTGCTCTTCTCCTCCCTGATACCTATCCCCCCGAAATTTGATCTTCTATCTGAGTCTTGAAGTTCTGGCAAGATCATTTCTTATTTCTTGGATTTGTTCTAAATGATTATTTCCTCTTTCCTATTAGATCTATTCTGTCTTTGACCCTGAGATTATCTTCTATCTCATCTATTTGCTGTGGAGACTTTTTACTTTGTTTTTTATTTCACTGTCTTCTAATTGGTAATTTTTTAGGGGTTCTGTCTCTTTATTAAAGCTTTGTTTTAGGTCTTGTATGGACTTTCTGTAAATTTTTTCTTTGGTTGGGGGAGATGTAAGGGTTGTCTTCTTAGCTGTGTCTTCTCTCATAACTTTTAACTAGGCATCCATTTTTTCTTGGACTCCCTTGCCTTCTCAGAATTTATTTATCTTTCTGTTTGAAGTCTCCATGAATTATTTTGCTAATGACTGGTTGGTCTCATCTTGTTCACAAATTTCCTTGTAGAGGTTTTCTATCTTTCCATTAATCACATTTTTCAGCAGCATCTGTAATACATTTTGATAACTATCTTCTACGTCCTTGATTGTCTGTTTTAATGCCTGGTTATTTACTGTGTGAATTATACTAATTTGACATCACTTTTCTTGTATTTTTCTGATTTGTTCTGTCCATTTGGAGGCTTTCTTTTGGGGGATCTATGATATTAATAGGTGACTCTCTATGTTCTTGGTTGATTTGCAGGGTCTTGGTTTGGTTTCCTGTTGTGATTTGTTTTTCTGGAATTGCATTTTTGTCGAGTCCATTCAGTGTAAGAATAGAAATCAGTTGTGATGAGATGTTGTGATGTTAATATTTGTGGTTCCAGTGACCATTTGGACTGTCCACTGGCATGGTGAAATGTCTATGTGTATGGAAGTGGCTTTCTTTAATGTACACTTCTGTTCCTGCTTTTTTCCATGTTGCCTTTAATTTCCACACTGCATATGTGCTTTTGAATGTGTTCCCAATGTGTTCCTGGATGGCACCTTTTCATAGATTTCTGATTTCTTGTGAAGACAGTATAAAATCTTCTTATGAATTTTATGTCTATAATTATGTCTATATTTATAGCTGCATATCTATAATTATAGCTGATTTGATGGAGTACCTGCTAGGACCCTAAATTTCTGTTTCATTAGAGAGTTCTAGGATAATTTTCTGTTGTTATTCTGTCATTGTTTTTCCTTAGATTTATTTTTTTATATTGTGGATTTTTTCACATAATTTAGGATTTGTGATTGTTGTTTCAGGTTATTTTGTTTTCCTGCTTATACTACTTGGAAATAGTGATTTCAAGCTTGTAAGAAGAAACAGAAAGAGACAGAAATATATTTTATTAAATTGAGAGAAAGAGAAGACATTTAAACCTATTTACTACAAGTAAATTAATATTAAGCAAAGCTAATGAAAATAATTACTTATTTACTCTTCAGAGGATGAGTATGGTACTCTTGGGTATCTCGGAGTAAAGACTTTAGACTCATTACAATTGATGACTTACATTGAAATTACTGGCTAAACGTTCTTCTTCAGAAAGGGAAAAGCTCCATTACTTCCATATTAGTATTATAAAATCATAATAGCTGCATGTTGAATTGTTTTCCCTTTGCTATATTCAATTCCATTCTTCATCCATTATGTATCGAGGGCTTTGAATGACCAATTCCTTAAAATACCTATATTGATTATATTGTGATGTAAATCTCAGTAATATAAATATTAATTTACCTGTGAGTCTCATCTTGAGCTACATTCAAATGAAATTTATGCAGTCTCAAGCAAGAAACCTGACTTTTTTTACTCTATTCTATGTTTTCATCAATAAATTGATTCTCTTTAGAAATGCATTCTCAGCTTTTAAATTGCTCCTGTAAAACATCATGTGTTTCTAGTACTTTTACTGAAGTAAATATAAAGTTTGAAACATGAAGACAACTCCCCTATTATCACTTTAAAATAAACCTTTGGGGATTATTTTATATATAAAAATAAAAAGTGCAATGCAATGTTTATACATGAATAATATGATGGTTAAGTCAATTAGACACAAGAACTACCATAGCAATTCTCAAATAACATAAAGACATCAAAATATTGTGCTCATGAATATCACTCATTTTTTAAAAATGACTAGTCAATACAAAGTTTATATTATATTTGAAATTTACAAAATGAAAATTACACTGAGATTTGCTGTCAATATCCTGTTTCCAGGTATACATTTATTCAGCAAACAGGGAAACAAAAAATAAGCGTTTGTCACATAGAATGAAAAATGTAAAAGCAGACTGTCTTTCCTTAAGGTGTTAAGTACCTGCAAATCGTGTGATTTATTCAAAGATACTATAAACATAAGAGAATTTGTGATCAGAAGTGATAGGTAAGCAAAGTAACTGGAAAATTGTATGCTTAAATTGAGCTTTCAATATAGGATGACAAGTTTTCAATAAATGAGCCTATTAATCTGTATCTCTAACACACATACAGCATTCTACATTTTCCCACATACTCCCGTTCTCTTAGCTCAGTTCCTGATTGATATTCTTCTATTTCATGATTTCAATTCCTTCTAAAATAACAAGGTGGGCGTTTTTTTGTCTCTAGGTCCAATACATTCTAGTATCTTGGAACAGTAGTATGAATTCATGGAGTTTGACTTGAATGTCAAATATGAATATATTGTATTCAGGGTACTCTTAATTGGCTTGAAACATACAAAGATACATAGTATACTAAGAGCAAGGGACTTGATCTCAGGGAAACATACAGGTCCATGCAAGATCCTGAAGCAAAGAAAAGCAAGGGAGCGCAAACATCAATCAACTATAATTACAAAGGAATGGAACTGATTTCTGATGTGTCTGGGTGGCAGCTCTATGTGTTTGTGTGTGTGTGTGTGTGTGTGTGTGTGTGTGTGTGTGTGTGTGTGTGTGTGAGTAGATAGAGAGAAAGAGAGACAGACAGAGGAGAATTTAGTGTGGCTTCCATATGTACAGTCCATAGAGCACTACTTGTTAGGGAGGAGGTACTCATATCAGAGCTGTGATACTACTGTCATCACTTTACTACAAAAAAAAATTGCTTAATCTCTAATTAAATAGGGAAAATAAACTAACATCTTACACGCTTGTTTTGACAATTGATTATTACATTGAAGGCCAAAGGGAGGAATTGGAGATCAATATAATCTTTTTCCTCTCTTCTAAATATTACACTGCAATTGATGTGATTTCAGGAGTCTCCTGCCATGTAATTCCAGTTGAATTACTAATATGCTTAATAATATGAAACCTGTGATAGAGAAATACATCAGCCAGCAAGCACAAAGAATTTGTAATAAGATTGAGCTTTTAAGCAGGGTTGCCACAACTTTTAGGAATGTCATTCCTTCATATAAATTTCAAATTTTGTGGCTTTCCCTGTGTGATTAAATGGGAAGAAAGTACTGTAGAAACAAGAATTATTGTTCATCCAAGTAGAAAGTGTTCATGTTCCCATTCTCATGTTGCAAATTTCCATCCCATATAGACTCTCTTTTAGAGTACTTTCATTTAATATACTTCAGCACCTCATGCTTCCCTGTGGGAGACAAGAAAAAAGATATTTTTGTTTGTGTATTAAGTTATGTAAATTACCATGTACAGGCATGATTTGTATAGTTACAGAAGTTTGTAATAAATATAAGTAGGGCTCATTTCACAATAAAAATATAATTAAAATCACATAATAAGACCAGAAGTCACAGAATTTTTTGCATGAATACATACTTTAGATTAGTTGCAGAATTTCTATTTTGAAATAAACCTTATATTGAAATATAATTCACTTTACCTAAGGATTGAAACATTTTATTGAAAAATATATTTCCTGGAGATATTTTTGTTTCATAATTTTAGGGATACCGTTGGACCCATGGTAATAATGAGATGTACAAGACGTTATGTCGAAAGATGAACTTTACAACTTTGGCTGGCGAGAGTGTGGAGATGGGTAAGGATGGGAAGGGGAAACAAAGGAAGAGGAAACAATGCTTGATAAGAAATGTACTTATTACTTTTCCCATATAATTGTAACCCTTCTGTACGATATTTTCATAATAAAAAAATTAAGAAGAAAATGATCCCAAAGTATTTTTTATTATTTCCTTATTTCCATGTGATTTATCTGAAATTTAGAAATCTAGATATATAATTTAATTTAATTTAACCAAAAATATTATTGAGTATAAGGTTCTTTTACACTCTACATTCTTCACACTGAGATCATCAAATATGGTGAGTTTGAAATGATTATCTCTGTTTGACCCATGTTAATATTATTTAAAATGTGAGTGAAATGTTTAAAAAGTAGTATTTATTTTAGTTGCTCTGAAGAGACAATAACTGATATAATCAAAGGCTAAAAATGAGTAGATTTAAAATTTAAAATTCATGAAATGTTTTTGACCACACTAGTTACTGGAGCCTTCACAAAATCTTCATGAGATAATTTATATTGATGAAGCAAAAAACCCCAGAGTTTAGACATTTACGAATAGAAAAATCATCTCATTCTGAATATGTAGAGCTACATAACAAACATAGAAAATTTAGATTTTAAATATCTGAATATACTAATACATTTAATTGCAGGGCAAGTACTTGTTCTGAAAGGAGATAAAATGGCATTTATTTTGAAAAGAAAACCTAAGTATTAATTTGAATAAAAGACAATGTTTAAAATATCACTCATCCAAGAAAGAAGATGTACAGTTCATTGTTTTTCCTGCCTATTATGTTCTCTAAACTTACTACAAATACTAGATTAGTAAACCTAAACCATTGCTTTGTAGGGAAATAGAAAGATTCTTACAACTCATGACTATAACTTTTTCTCAAACAATTACTAGGTAACTTTTATATTTTTTTACATGGAATCCTATTTGATAAAGTTTTATTCATTAAGTTAAATAATTGGCCAATAACAATATAAATTATGCATGAACAAAGTTTAGAACAAGTATTTCTTTCACAAGACATATCGTGGCTCTCTTCAAGAACACTGGAAGGCTGTGTGTTATTTACTAATTTTTAGTTATTTTATTAATGGTTATTAATTTTCAGAAGTGGCAGTTTCGTAATTCTCTTTCCATAATATATTTAAAACATTTGATTATACTCCCTCTATTTCCTTTTTGTTACTCCTTCCTCCAAAGATCATGTTTTTTACATAAAATTATATTTTTATATATGCACATATAAACTCATTTGGAAGATATAAGCTAAACTGCAACTTAATGCAAGATGTACAGAAGATTAACAGGATGAACAAAAACGAATATTTTTATTAACTTCTGAATTGAACTATCATTATTATTATGGTTAAAGTTAGGATACCAGACAGAATTAGAATTAGGGTTAGAGAAATAGCAAATTCAGGTTCAACACAGGATGACCTATTGCAACAATAATACAGCACACTGTACTGAAAATGAATTTTACACCATGGGGAGAGAAGAGTTATGGAGATGGGAGAGGGAAGGGATAGTTGGACAACAACAAAGAAGGGGGTAATAATGGTCAACAAGAAATGTACTCATTACCTTACACATTTAACAGTAATCCCTCTGTCAGCCTCATTACCTACTCAGGAAGCTGAATTCTGAGGACCTCAGTTCAAAGCCAGCCCAGTCAGGAAAGTCTGTGAGAATTTTATCTCCAATTGACTACCAAGAAATCAGAAAGTGGTGCTGTGGCTCAAGTGGTACAAGCACACACCTTGAGCTAAAGAACTCAGGGATTGTGCCCAGGCCCAGAGTTCAAGCCCCACGACCAACAAAAAGAATAAAAAAAGAAATGTGTTACATGTTAAGTAAAGCTGAACTTTTTTAGGTTCTAGGAATTCAGGAAAATCTGGGATAATGGAAGTACAATGTATTTCATAATATCAGGATTTGAGATCAATGGTTATAATGATTCCTGTTATGGAACAAGATAGGTTCAGAGATAAGAGTGAGAAAATCTGTAGGGTTTAGGAAAACCTGCAATTTATTTCGAGGATTGCAGTGGAATTTCAGGTAGGATTGCACAAAACGAGCATTTTTCATAAATTTTAGAATTGGGATACCTTTAGTATTAAAGTTATGGTTAGAATTCCAGCCATTGTTAGGCTTAGAGTGAAGGAGAAAAAAAATGAGGGTCAAATTGAGGGTAAATTGTAATACAAGCCTGGTAAGAATTAGAATGAATGTGAACTAGAGTATTGCTATTAATATTGGAATCTGCTTGCAAATAGGCTTATATTTTTTCTCAATGTCCCAGTTGCGATTAAGTTTAGGGTTACAAAATGACTAAGATATTGGAAAAAATTGAAACCTATGTTTGGAAGGCTTATTTGAATCAAATAGGATGAATAAAAAATAGTGTAACACTAACTAGTTAGTGTTAGTATTGACATATTATTTGGATTAAAATCAGGGTCAGTATTTTGTTCTGATTATGATTAGTGTTATGAATAAGAAAGTTTTACTATAAAATTGAGTTTTCCCTAACAAGTAGAAGCAAAAATGTGAGCCTGAATAGTACCTAGAGCATTATCATTATATTTATTTCTCAGTGATAATTCTTGTAATGATTAATGAGAGTTTTCCAGCCAGGTTTAGGTTGAGAGTTAGTGTTAAGTAAAAGACTAGATGATATGTAAATCTGAAATTGTTTTAGGATACAGTGGTTCAGGAAAATGTAGGATTAATGGAAACTACAGTATTTTTTTCCTGGTAAGAGAATTTGAGGACAAGTAATATAATGGTTCATGTTAAGGAAGAAGATAGCTTCACAGGTAGAGTCAGGAAATTTGTTGGATATTAGGGCAAATGGAAACTCATTTCCAGAGTACAAACTGGAATATTCATTACAATGAATCAAAACTAGAGTATTTTTAATATTAATTTTGGACTATTATTAGGTTGAAAATTAGGTTTCAGTTCCAGCTGGGCTTAGTGTTAGCATCAGGGAAATGGAAAATTTAGGGTCAAACTGAAAGTAAATCTGTGAATAACAAGTCAAGATCGAATTAGGATGAATAGGAAATAGGAAACTACTAATAATATTAGGATTAGGGGATGATTAGTGTGAGGGTTACCCTGAATGTTGTGTTAGAAAAATGGCAAGGTATTGAGTAAAACTAGAAACTATTTTAAGAAAGATGAGTTGAATCAAAGACAGGATGTATAAATTTAATGTACTTTTGTGGCTTTTAGAATCCAAAGGCAACTGGTTTTAGGGTAAGGGTTACTTTTCTAACTTTTCTAATTTATGAAGTAATGAATTAAAGGCACAATTCTTTCATTCTTACAAACCAAGACAGTCATGAGTTGGGGAAAAAACAATTTTCTACATGAAAATGTGTCTTAAAATATTTTCCAACCAGGATTAAATAATAGTGAACAGGGTGTCATTTATTAAAATTAGGTAAGTTGATGATAAAACTTTCAAAAATATCCAAACACATAAGATTGGAACTAAGTTATGTTATTGAGAAAACAAATACTTGCTCTAGCTGGGAAATTTTGTGTGTGTGTGTGTGTGTGTGTGTGTGTGTGTGTGTGTGTGTGTGTGTGTGTGTATGCACCCACCACAGGTCTTCAAATCAGGCCTGGGTCCTGTCGTCAGCTTATTCTGTGGAAGTATGGCACTAATCCACGTTGCCAAAGGCTTTCTTCTGGCTTTTTAGTAGTTATTTTGAGATAAATACCTCATGGATTTTCCTTTCTGGACTTAATCTCCTGATCCCCAGTAATCCTTTGGTTAGTGTTACTGTGGGTGCTACCACAGAGTGACAGTTCATTAAACTGGGAGCAATATGAAAGTACTCGTGCAAGATATGAAGTAACCAGTTCATTAATGTGGGAGTAACAGGATCACATTTGATTGCCTTCAAACACATTATTTCTGATGAGTTTAACTGAAGCCCAATACATAATCCATACCTATTAGCCACACTGTATGAAGTAGCACATATTCATGGTGTAGAATATGTACAATGAATTGAACCCTAAATCAAAAGACTTTGTTGGGTTTGCACCAAAGAAATAGAGTGTCATTGAAATGAAGTCCAGACTGGAGGCCTGTAGCGAACAGGAGAGCATCTGCTTAGTGTGTGTCCCACCCCTAGGACCATAAAGAAGTAGAAGAGAAAGTGTAAGAGAAAGAGAAAAGGAAAGGAGGAGGAAGGGGTAAGAGAGGAGGAAGGGCATAGCAGGAGAGAGAAGAGGAGGGGACAGGGAGAAAGTAGAGGCAGGAGAGAAGGAAGAGGGAAACAGGACCCTGGGGAAGAGCAGCAGGAGAGGAGACAGGAGGAGGAAAATAAATGCAATATAAAAGCAAGAATTGTTGGAAAACATTTTGCATAAGTGATTTGCATGTGCATGGCAAGGTTATTTTCTAATCAGAAAGACAGCTAGCACAGTGACAATATGGGTGATACCTGTTGCTCAGTCATTTTATTCTCTTTCTTCAGTGAGGAGTTGAGAAGAAATGCTGAGTTCGGTGATTTACAGATATACTTCAGGAGTTCTTTTTCATGAATCAAACAATGGAAAGAACTAAATGCATTTTCCCTTAATTAAAAAAGAATAGAAGCTATATTTATTTGTATTACTATGCATGAAGAAATCCTGGAGATTTCTGGTTAATTCAGAGGGATCCATGCAAAAATATAATACAAAAGGAAAATATAATGTATAATAGGCTATCATTGATGAAAAGATTTACTGGACTTTTTTCGTTTTTCTTTTTGTTTTGTTTTTGTTTTTGCCAGTTGTTCATTGCTCCAAGGCTGTGCCCTGGAGCCCTTTCCAAGTCATCAAGTGAAACTCCATTTCTGTAGTCGCTGTGGGTGTGGGTGCCTCCTCTGGTCACCCGTTGAGATGTGTGGCCAACTCCTTTATGGTGGATGTGCAGTGAGTGGATGTGTGTGCATGCTCCCCAGCATTGCCAGATGAGCCCCGCCTACCCTTCCCACCTAACTTCCCAGTCTCAGTTGCTCCATTTCACCCAAGAGCTGGCAGCCATGGGTCTGGAGTTGAGGCCACTGCTGCCCTCTCTTCCTCCAGTTGTGATGGTACTGGTCTTCTGTGCTCCTGAGTGCATGGCTCATCATAGGGAGACTCTGTTCTGGGGTCACTGCCTGCCCCCATGAGTGCGGTGTGGGGGACATCATGTTTGTACACTGCACAGTCCATGGGTAAAGGAAGGCTGGGCATGCAGTCTGCCCCCTTGGGGACAGGCAGCCCAGCCGTGGTTTACCTCATCAGTCTTTAAGGGAGTCTGGGTACTGGAGCCATGTGTTGGCCCCTCTGCCAGCTGGCTTGTGACAGCTGCAGCAGCTCAGCAACCTGGAGCCCATTCAGCATTTCTGTGGACCTCCATTTTCTGGTCCTTGTGGACTCTGGTACAGGACCAACTGTACATATGCCAATCAGTGCCAGAGAAGCCTGGACTTGCAGCACACTAGCTGCAGGACCAAGGGAATGAAGGCCCTCTTGCTTTGCTGTGTAGCCTCCTCCTTCGCCCTTCTGGCCCACATGGGCCCAGGTCTGGGTGCCATTCCAGGGATACTCCATTTGGAGGCAATGGGGTCATCCCCTACCCACGTTGTTCTCCAAAGCAGGGGAAAGGACATGGCCTTGGAAATGTAGGCTGCACAGATGGAAGGCAGGACTTGGCATCTGCCCTGCCTTCCTCCCTGGCTTTGGCACCTGAGTCTAGGTTGCTTGGCTTGGTCATTAATGGAACCCTGTTGGCTACAGACCACCGCAAAGGTCCTGCACCTGCTGCGGCAGCAATGCGGTGTCCTAGACCCCCTTAGGGTCGGTCCCCACATGGACCTCTGATGGGTCTACGTGGGCTGGGTGTGGGTTTCATCTCAGGACTCCCATTAGGAAGTGCCACTCCCCTTCGTGGTACTGCAAGCAAGAGGTGCCACATATATCTACTTTCTAACATTTTCCTTCACTGAGATAAACAGAACTTGGAAATATAAATAAGCTTTATAAAAACAAAATATATAACCTATATCACTTCAACCTTCTAAATCATTGTAATATTTTTCATATCCAGTAGGAATTCTGTCTGTAATTACTTATTTTACATTTGAATGTAACTAATGTAATGAATTTTGTGTGTATTTAACTATTGTAGTATAATTTCATTTGCAGTACTTACAATTTTTTTCAAATTCTGAGATTCAATCACGTGTTTATGGATAAGTGTTTTGTTGTACTTTTATTTTCCATTATGGCCTTATGAATACAAACAATAAGATCCATTCTTGCTAGTATAAAGTTCAATGATTTTGGACTAGAGACTCAAGGATATAGTATTACATATCATACAGTAATGTGTATCACTTTGTTTAATACTGCTCCATAAAATAATTAATAATTCAGGTGGCAGCCACTTCATCTGGCATGCTGGTCTGTCTGGTGAAGTAGGATCCTAGTGGCAGCCTGCCCATATCGGGCCATTGCGGGCACCTCACCTGGGACTGTGGGAGAAGATCAGGGTGCACCTGCTGTTCAGCTAGGGCAGAAACCCGGCAGCTGCTGTGTCACTGACTCACATCTAACACATGCCTGCCCCGTGGGCTTGGGCCCTGAGGATCAGCCCCTGGGAGCACACACACACCGTGGGGCAGGGGGCGCCTACCTAGGAAGATGTGCAGACCAAACAGAAGCCACTCTGCAGATTGGATGGTACAGTATTTATTCTCCTTAGAGCAGGGGACAATTCTGCTCTGCTGTGGGCAGAAAACAAGAAAGACAGACCCAGGCAGGTGAAGCCAAATTTTTGTACTCAGGCAGGCAAGGAAACATTCCTCCATGCACTCTCCAGCAGGCTCAGGAAGCCCTTCCATGATCCTTGTTCATGAAGTAGCAGCCAGGGACACTCACGTCTGGTACTCCTGGCTGTTCTTTTGGGTTTATTTGTTAATTTATACAGACATCCCCTCCCTCAGACAGCAGAGTTATTCTGGGTATTGTAAAACGTTCTGCATCTGAGCATTCTCAATGTTTGGTTTTTGTATTGTTCCTTGTAAATGCTTTGTGAACTTTGTGTTTTAGGTGTTGAGGTGCGAGAAAAGGAGCCAGATTATGAACATAGTTTCCTACCAGTCTTTCATTTATAAATGAAAACAGATTCTCTATAAAAATGCCTATCAGGAAATAACTTGAGAGGGGAAAAAGGCTGCTTTCTCATAAGATCAAAATGTGCTAGTTTTATGTGCTCAAAATACAATGAAGAAACTCACTATCTAGGAACAATTGTCCAGAGCTAAGAGTTAAGTGTCTAGGAGCTAGAGGCAGGGTGTTTGTGAGCTGTATCCAAAGGGAGGGAAGAAAGTTAAAATTCATAATTGACTTTGTAGAATCAAGGTGGCAATACAAAATGAGAATCACAATAAAGTTCTTTGCTATTTGGGGTCTTTTATTGTTCCATATGAATTTTTGGATTGCTTCCTCTATTTCATTGAAGTGTGACATTGGGATATTGGTAGGTATCACATTGAATTTGGATATATCCTTTGGCAGTATTGCCATTTTCATGATGTTAATCCTCCCAATCCAGGAGAATGGGAAGTTTCCCACTTCCATAGCTCTGCTTTAATTTTCTTTTTCAGGTTTTTAAAGTTCCCATCATAGAGGTCCTTCACCTCTTAAGTTAACTCCTAGGTATTTTATTTTTGTGCAGCTATTAAAAAGGGGTTGCTTTCCTAATTTCAGCTGTACTCTTATCGTTATTGGAATACAGGAAAGCCTTTATTTTCTGAGGGTTAATTTTATACTCTGCTAGTTTGCCAAAGTTTCTGATCAGCTCAAGTAACTTGAGAATGGAGTCCATGGGTTTCATTAAATACAAGACCATGTCATCTTCAAAGACGGAGTGTTTTACTTCATCTTTTGCTATTTGGATCCCTTTAAGATTGCATCTTATCTTATTGCCCCAGCTAGCATTCTAATACTAAGTTGAAAAGGAGTGGAGAGAACAGATATCCTTATCTTATTTCTGAATTTATAAGAAATGGGTTTAACTTCTCACCATTAAGTATAATGCTGGCTGTAGGTTTGTCAATTCTTAGCAGAAAGAACAGCACTAGAGCAATATTAGTTCCAAATTTCAAATGCTACTAAAAAGCCATAGTAATAAGAACAGCTTGGTTCTGGCACAAGAACAGACCTGAGGACCAATGGAATAGGACTGAAGACTCAGAAATTAGCCCCTGACTGATAGCCACCTAAACTTTGACAAGGGAGCTAAAAAAAAAAGAGAATGGAAGAAAGACAGCCTTTTGAGAAAATGGTCTGGCCAAAATTGGTTAAACATCTGTTAAACTAAAGCTGCATCCGTATATATCACCCTGCACAAGAATCAACTCCAAATGGATCAAAGACCTCAAAATATAAGAGGACACCATGAAAACACTACATGAAGGAATAGGATAAACTCTAGGGCATTTTAGCACATACCGAAATTTTCTTAATAGAGAGCCAGAAACAAAGAGTAAAGAAAAATAAGTTAAGAAATTCATTCCTTAATTCATCTCTTTATGAAACAAGTAATTTACTATTACAGGATGATGATACAGTCTGTATGTAATAAACATATTACAATAGTCAAAAAAAAAGAAATCAAAGAAAGGTTGGACAAATCGGATTGCATGAAACATGAGAGCTTCTGCAAGACAAAGGTCATAACTAGCAATATCAATAGAAAGCACACGTTCTGGGAGAAGATCTTCATGAGTTATAAAACAGACAAGGTCTTATATCTAAAATGTACTTAGGACTCAAAAAATTAAATCCCCCAACAGCAAATCCTCAGAGAAACAACTGCTCGATAATTAAGTGGGCTAAAAACTTAAAGAGAGACTTCTCTGAAGAGGAAATAAAAATGGCCATTAGATATATGAAGAAATGCTCAACTATTCTAGCCACAAAAGAAATGCAAATCAAGAGAACATTGCGATTGTACATTACTCTAGTTAGAATGGCTATAATCAAGAAATTTTTTTTTGTTTATGTGGTGCTGAGGAATCGAACCCAGGGCCTCATGCATACAAGGCAAAACACTCTACTACTGAGTCACCTTCCCGGCTCCTAATCAAGAAATTTAATAACAACATGTTGGAGGGGATGTGGCTAAAACGGAACCCTATTTCATTGATGGTGGGATTGTAAACTTGTTCAACCACTTTGGAAAGCAGTATGGAAGTTCTTCAAAAGACTCCATGTAAAGTTCCCCTATGTCCCAGCAATCCCACTTATGGGCATTTAGGCATTTACCCAAATGATCACAAACAAAGTCATAACAAAGTTGCCTGTGCAACCATGTTTATGGAACCAACCTCAATGCTCCTCAGTTCATGAATGGATCAAGAAAATGTGATACACACAGACACACACACACAGACACACACACACACACACACACACACACACACACACACACTGGTATTCTATGCCTCCATTAGAAAGAATGAGGTTGTCACAATTTTTAGGAAATGGAGACTTGGTAAATATTATATTAAGTGTAGTAAGCCAGGCCCAAAGAAACATACGTCCCATGGTTTCCCTTGTTTGCAAGGACTAGTGCATGTCTAGGACAAGCAGAGAAGATCAAAGGCTATGGACGTATAACCATATAAGATGACATTAAGTGAAAGGTACCCCAAGTCAGACACACAAGTGATTTTTTCTTTCTTGTTTTTGTTTTTAATATACTTATAATGCGCTATGTGATTCTTTTGTAAGTTCATCCTCCCATGGTATAATCCCTGTTTTCTTTGTATTTGGTTCCAGTATTCTGCATTTTTATATACAATTTTGTAATTTGGGGAGTGGAAAGGTTATAGAAGAATGCTGAAATGGGGATGCAGGTTGACCCATTGGGATGATGAGATGTACAGGACATTGTGTCGAAAATGAATTTACAATGTCGGGTAATGGTCAAGGAGGGAAGAGTTGGAGAGTAGGGGAAAAACAAAGGTCAATAGGAAAAACAATGCTCAATAGGAAATGTACTCATTACCCTACTTATGTAACTGTAAACCCTCTGTATAGTATTTTTACAATAAAAAATATAAAACTCTCTTCCTGGTATAGATTTCCAGTGCTGCCCTCGGCATTGCATTTTTTTGCCTTTTCTGGCTGTGGTTAGGCCCATCTGCCTAGTGGATCAGCATTCTTCAAGGTTTCTTGGTCCTGAAGTGGGACTTGGATTATCCAGTGATAGTTGGAACTAGGCCAAGGACAGGACAAAACCACTTCCAGGGCATTGCTTCTTCATCACCCCCCCCCCCCCACGCAACTAGGATTGCAAGCCGAATTTCTCTGAATTCGACTTCAGAAAACAATCACTGAACCAAAAGGCAAGGTCACCAAACACCTCCCCTCCTCCCCCCATTCCCTCCTTTCTTCCTCCTTGGTAAAGTACAAAATAATTTTGCAGGTTTTGGCAAACACACTAATTGCCTACTACCTCCCCTTTTAAACTAGGTTTAAGGTCAATAAGTCGTTTAAACTGATAATGCCACACTCATTATTCTGTACAACAACTTCAGGTTGTTTGATGCTTTAATTTGTTGTTGTTGGTGGTGGTGGTAGGAGGGCCTCAACTCTGGGTCTGGTTGCTGTACCTGATGAGCTTTTCAGCTCAAGGCTAGTGTTCTACCACTTGAGCCACAGAGCCATTTCCACATTTTTCTGCTTATGTGGTGCTGAGGAATTGAACCCAGAACCTCATGCATTCAGGACAAGCACTCTACCACTGAGTCTCCTTCCCAGCCTTAATGCTTCAATTCTTTAAATTGTATTTTTGTCAGTCCTGTGGTTTAATCTCAGGTTGTTAACATATTCCTGAGTTCTTCAGCTCAAGTGGAGCCCTCTACCACTTGAGCCACAGTGCCAATTTCTGTTTTCAGATAAGCGTCTTTCAGATATTCCCACCAGGGTTTGCTTTGATCAGTGAATTTTTAAATTATATTTCTTCTATGTATTTATTGGAATATTGCAGTTTTCTATCTTCAAGTATTCCAATAGTATTAAATATTACATTTACAATCTATTCTGTAGCAATACATTTTGAAATTATTATGTTAAGATGAAAATCTTGTTGTTTGTAGAAAAATCCCATTAAAGTCCAAATGGGAAATATGCTCATTTCAGCAGCCTTGAGTCTCCTTCGTATTATTTATTTATTTATTTATCTATTTATTTGTGAAAATACCGTGCAGATGGGTAACAATTACATGGGCAAGATAATGAGTACATTACTCATCAAGCATTGTTGCCTCCTCATTTGTTTCCCCTTCCCATCTGTTCTCATCTGCCCCCCCTCATTGCTCTCCAGACACCCCTTTGCCCGTCCCCCACCCTCGCCGGCCAAGTTGTAAAGTTCGTTTTTCTTTTATTTTTTATTTGTTTATTTTTTATAGTGAGAATACCAACAGATGAGTTACAATTACATGGGCAAGATAACGAGTACATTTCTTATCAAGCATTGTTGCCTCCTCTGTGTTTCCCCTTCCCATCCCTTTCCATACTACCCCCCTCTCCCCATCCGATCCTCCCTCCACCCCCCATCAAAGCTGTAAAGTTCGTTTTTCGACCTAAGGACTTGTATATCTCATTGTTGCAATGGGTCTACCTGTATCCCGAGTTAAAAGATCAGTTTTTTCCCTTCCCCTCCACAAATTATACCAACATCAAATACCGTGAAAGCAGGGGCTTTACTGTGGGGGAGGGACATACAAAGCAATATAGAAATCATCTTATAAATATGTTAGAAACAATTGCAAGAAAAAAAATTGAATCCTTATCTTGTGGTTCATTTCACTCAACATCAACTTGTCTGATGTTTTCTGCTTATCTCAGAAATATAATGGTTATTGCAAATAAAGGAAACCATGGGACTTATGTTTCATTGGGACTGGTTTATTCTCTTAATATAAATTTTTACAAGTCTTTCCATTTCCTAACAAATCGGGAAATGTCATTCTTTCAGATAGAGGGATAGAATTCCATTGTGTACATATATATACCACATTTTATTGATCCATGCATCTACTGAGGGACATCTGGGTTGGTTCCATATGTTAGCTATGGTAAATAATGGTTCAATAAACATAATTGTGCTGGTAGCTTTAATACGGTCTTGTTTGTGACCATTTGGGTAAATGCCCAAAAGTCGGATTGCTGGGTCATAGGGGAGCTCTATATATAATCTTTTGAGGAACCTCCATACTACTTTCCAAAGTGGTTGAACAAGTTTACATGCCCACAAACAATGCAATAAATTTCCCTATGGGCACATCCCCTCTAGCATCTGTTGTTATTAGAGTTCTTCATTATACCCATTCTAACTGGGGTGATGTGCTATCTCAATGTTGTTTTGATTTGCATTTCTGTTATGGCTAGAGAGGTTGAGCATTTCTTCATGTGTATATTGGCCATCCTTCTTTCATCTTCAGAGGAGTTTCTATTTAAGTCTTTATCCCACTTATTTATTTAGCAGTTGTTTCTTTGAGGATTTGTTGTTGAGGAACTTAATTTTTTTGAGTTCCAGGTATATTTTAGATATGAGACCCTTGTCTGTTGTACGGTAGTGAAGAGCTTCTCCCAATCAATGGGCTTTCAATTGATTTTGCTAGCTATGTCCTTTGCCATGCAGAAGCTCTGCAATTTCATGCAATCCCATTTGTCCAACATTTCTTTGATTTGTTGTAATTCTGGGTCTCTAGTAAGAAAATGTCAGCCTGTGAAAAGGAGACCTACTGTTTCTCCTATTCCATTCTTTAATGTTTTCAGATTGTCTGTTTGACTCCGAGGTCTTTGACCCATTTGGAGTTCATTCTGGTGCAGGATGATATATAAAGTTCTAACTTTAGTTTTCTACAAGTAGTTAACCAATTTTGCCAACACCATTTACTGAAGAGATTGTCTCTTCCATTCTAATTTTTTAGCTCTCTTATCGAACATTAGATGTCTATAGGTCTATAGTTTCATTTCTGGGTTTCCTTGTCTAGTCCATTGGTCCTATGGGCTGTTCTTGAGACAGTATCAAGCTGTTTTAATTACTATGGCTTTGTAGAAGAGTTTGAAATTTGGTATTGATATTCCTCCAGCAATGTTGTCTCCGTTAAGTAGCGTTTTTGCTATTCGGGGTATTTTATTTTTCCATATGAATTTTTGATTACCTCTTCTTTTTACTAAAAGAATGAGGCTGGAATATTGATAGGTATCATATTGAATTTGTAGATAGCCTTGGGAAGTATTGCAATTTTCACGATGTTGATCTTTCCAATCCAGGAGCATGGGAGTTTTTGCCACTTTCTAAGTTTGGTTTTGATTTCCTTTTTCAGGTTTTTAAAGTTTTCATCATTGAGGTCTTTTTTTCTTTGTTAAGTCCTAGGTATTTTATTTTTTGTGGGGCTATTACAAATGGAGTGGCTTTCCTGATTTCAGTCATACTTTTCTCATTGTTGGCATACAGAAAAGCCATTGTTTTTTGAGGGTTAATTTTATACCCTGTTACTTTGTCAAAGTTTTGAATCAGCTTGAATAATTTGGGAGTGGAGTCCGTGGGATTCTTTAAATCCAAGTTCATGTCATCTGCAAAGAGGTAGAGCTTCTTCTTTCCCTATTTGGATTCCCTTTTATATTTGAATCTTCTCTTATTGCTGTAGCTAGGCATTCTAATACTAGTTTAAAGGGAAGTGGAGTGAGTGGACATCTTTATCTCATTCCTTAGTTAAGAGGAAATACCTTTATTTTTTCACCATTAAGTAAAATGCTGGAAGTAGGTTTGTCATATGCATCCTTTATTGTATTGAGGAATGTTCCCTGAATTCCTAATTTTTCCAGAACCTTCATCATAAAGGGGTGTTCGATGTTGTCAAATCCTTTTTCTGCATCTATTGAGGTAACCATGTGGTTCTTATCCTTGCTCTTGTTGATGTGATTTATTGTATTAATTGGTTTGCGTATATTGAAGCAGCTTTACATCCCTGAAATTAATCCTGTTTGATCATGATGTATGATTTTTTGGATGAATTGTGAAAGTCGATTCACCAAAATTTTGTTGAGAAGTTTTGCATCAATCTTCATCAAAGAAATGGATCTATAGTTCTCTTTCTTTGATGAGTCCCTGCATAGTTTGTGGACGAGGTTTTGATGGTTTCATAGAATGAGTTCGGTAGTGAACTTTCTCTTTCAATTTCATTGAAGACTTGAAGGAGTATAGATGTGAGCTCTGCTGTAAAGGCCTTGTAGATTTCCGCTGTAAAACTATCTGGTCCCAGGCTTTTCTTAGATGGGTGGTCTCTTATTGCTATTTCTATTTCATTGTTTAATATGCGCCAGTTAAGATGGTTTAACTCATCTTGGTTTAGTTTCGGCGTGTCTATATTTACTAGGAAACAGTACATTTCTAACAAGTTCTCAAACTTATTAGCCTAAATGTTTGAGAAGTATTCCTTATAATATACTGAATCTTGGTTGTTTCTGTGGTGAAGTTTCCATTCTCATCTCTGAGTTTATTTATTTGAGTGTGTTCTCTTGTTCTTCTTATAAGATTTGTTAAGGGTCTGTCAATTTGTTAATTTTTCAAAGAACCAACTCTGTTTTGTTGATTCTTTCTATGCTTTTAAAATTCTAATTCATTTAACTTTGATTTAATTTTAGTTATTTCTTTCCATGTACTGGATTGGGGTTTATCTTGCTGCTCTTTTTCAAGGAGGCTCTGATGTCTCAGTAAATTGTTGGTTTCAGATCACTCCAATTTGTTTATGCCTCTGAGTACTGCATTTGCTATGTCCCAGAGGAGCTGGTATTGTGAGTGTTCATTTTTGTCGAATATTATAAACATTTGAAGTTCGTTTCTGATCTCTTCCATGACCCACTGGTTATTCAACAGTGTGTTGTTCAGCCTCTATGTGTTACAGGACTTTCATTGGTGGCTTTTGATGTTGAGTTCTAATTTTATTCCCTTGTGGTCTGAGAGAATGCAAGGTATAACTTCAGTGTTTTTGTATTTGGACAAGTTTGCTTTGTGACCTAAATGTGGTCTATTTTGGAAAAAAGTTCCCTGTGCTGCTGAGAAAAACGTGTATTCTGATGCTGCTGGGTGAAATATTCGGTAGATATCTGTTAAATCTAGGTGATCTATGCAGTTATTTTTATATCCATGGTTTCTCTGTTGATTTTTTGCCAAGTTGATATATCTAGTGGGGAGAGTGGGTGTTAAATTCCCCAACAATTAATGTCTTTGGATCTATGGGAGATATGAGAAAAAGTACAGTTTCTTGGATAAATTTGGGTGCTCTTGTGGGGAATAGATATTTAGAATTGTAATATCCTCCTGAAGGAGAGATTCCTTAATAAGTATATAGTAACTTTCTTTATCTCTTCTCACGAATTTTAATTTGAAATCTATTTTATCTTATATTAGGATTCCAACTCCTTCCTGTTTATGAGGCCGTTTGCTTGTTAGATTTTGTTCCAGCCTTTCACTTTAAACATGTGTTTGTTTTTATGAGCAAGTTGTGACTCCTGAATGCAGCAGACAGAAGGATTTTTTTTAATCCAACTAAACAGTCTATGTTGCTTAATTGTATTGTTAAGTTTGTTAATGTTGGGAGATAGTACTGAGAAATATTTGGTAGTTCTTGCCATTTTATGCACCTTCTTGGGGGCTGCGCCCACTGGGTTCTTCCTATGGTTCTTGGATTCTCAATTTGGGTGCAGTTTCTTAGACTTTATTGTGGTCTTGTTGGTTTTCTCTGTGTAGGACATCTTTAAGTAACTTTTGTAGGGCTGGATTGGTAGAGATATATTGTTTCACTTTTTCTTTGGTATGGAAAATTTTTATTTGTCCTTCAGGCATGAAGGAGATTATAGCTGGGTACAGTATTCTTGATTGATAGTTCTTTGTCTTTAGGGCATGGCCTACATCATTCCAGGCTCTTCTTGCTTTAATTGTCTCTGCTGAGAAATCTGAGGTGATTCTAATTGGTTTCACTTATAGGTGATTGATCTTTTCTCCTTGACAACTTTAAGGATCTTTTCCTTGTTCTGACTTAATCCTGTGGATATTATAATGCAGAGCTGTGTTGTCTTGTTCTGGTCTGGTCTATTTGGGGTTCTAAAAGCTTCTTGTATCTGAATAGGCCTATCTTTTTGCATGTTTGGGAAGTTTTCTGCTAGGATCCTGTGAAACAAATTTCCTAGACCTTCTGTTTCTAGGTGCTCCTCTGCACCTATTATCCTCAGATTAGGCTTTCTGATGGTGTCTTCCAAATGTTGAATAGATCTATCATATTTCTTGGATTTTTTCATAGATAGTTGTATGTTCTTCCTCTATAATACATAGGCTGTCTTCAATCCCCGAGTTTCAGTCTTCTGCATGGTCTAACCTACTGTCAAGAATTTCTACTTTGTTTTATTTATTTCTTTTCCTTCTAATTAGTCGGCTTTGATGGCTTCAAATTCTTTGTTGGAGCTTTGTTTTAGATCTTGTTTGAACTTGCTTACTTCCTTCATTTCATGTTCAGGGCTTATTCTCAAATCATTTAGTTGATTGGTTATGGTTTCCTTGGACTCCCATTCCTTCTGTTGGGCTCCATTCAACATTCCCTTTCGTCTCCCTGATTTTTTCAGCTGTCTTTTAAAGGATTCCACGAATGCCTCTATTTGGTATGAAAGTAACACCAGTTTTGTGCTAGAACACTATTTTAAGGCAAGCATCCACCAAAGTCCTGTAGCTGCAAATCAAAAGTCGACAGATACAGTCTATTTCAACAGATGCAATCTATTCAATGTAAAACAACAATGTAATAACGGGCTAAGAACAGCAAAGTAGAATTTAGCAAACCAGAAATTATTATTTTTAGGGAGAAAAGTGGGAAAAAATAGGATTAGAGCACTGTGGAAAGGTAAAAGGAGAGTGAAATTAACCAAGTTCTAATCTCAAAGAGGAAAATGGATTGGACAAAATAATAGGAGAAAGAGAAGAGAAAATAAAAGAGGCAAGAAAAAATGGAAAAAAAATTTTCAATTTAAAAATTGAAACACAAAAATGATGCAAGTTTAAAAAAGAAATATTGAGAGAAGAATGGGAATAGGATGAGAGGAGGGGAGGAGTAGAAAGGAGATATGAAGAACTAAAAATACTTACAATAAAAAATAAAAATTGTTATAATATTATATAGGTATTATGAGATAATACCATTATTAAGGATAATACTATTATTAAGGAATTTAAGCCTGAGAGTTTTTGAAATAAGTAATAAATTTCTGGATTAAGTGTGTAAACAATGTGGAATAAGGTCTAATAATCAATGAAGGGTATATCTGAGGATGAGCAGAACAGCAATTAAGTCACCCAAAAAAGAATCAAGAGAAGAAAAAATGAAAAGAATGAGAAAGGAAGAAAGAAAAAGGATTAAAATTTCAGTAGAGATAAAATAAAAATACAAAAGTGCCCACACATATACACCTAAAATGAAAATAATAAGAGGAAAAACAAGATTAATAGAAAACAATTTAAAAAAAAAATTACAAGTTAATAAAAAGGTACAAAGAAAGTGTTCTTTGGGGGGGGGGGGTGTTCTATGGGAAGATCCTGTATCTCCCTTGTGTCCATAACTAGTCTCTTGATGGAGTCTCTGGTATGCTTTTGGTGTTTGGTTTTCCTGTTGCTTCATTGGTTTCTTAAGTTAGTTTGTTTGGCAGGCAGAAAAATGCTCTGCTTTACCCAGAATTTTGTGATCCTCCTTCCAGGCTAGTTCAGTGGGAGGTAATTCTGCTTTGTTTCTCACAAAAGAGGGAGTTGGCTGTTTCCTCTTGTTTGTAGATGCTGTGATAAGGCTAGGTTCTGGGTGGAGTTGAGGCCTTTCAGCAAACAGTAGCTTTTCCCTGAGGGGCTACCTAGTGAGACACTCACAGAGCCCAGCATGGAGCCATTCTCAGGGTTTATAAAGTTAATTGAATTTCAATTGATTGTCTAGGCTGCTATAGGGAGGGGAAGCCTCTGGCTCTGTTTCCCCAGTGAAGAAAGACATTCCTCTGTGGACTGAGTTTTCACTGCCTGGATTGGGTGACTTTCTCCTGGGTGGAGCTGAGCATGTCAGGTCAGGTCAGGTTCCTGTGACCTGCTAAATGACTCTTTTTTTTCCTCCAAGTCCTGGGTTGGAGCTATATTCTCAACCATACCTTTGCCAGTATGAAAGATGGAGATCTCAGGGAGTGGCACAGTGGGGAGGGAGAGGGGGAAGGGTGACCTTGCCTCCTCTGCTCCCTGAGAAGGTGTTATTATGTAAGGATTCTACTCATGCCAGTGTCTTTGTTCCTGGGTCATCTCTGGTCTGTGATCTGCTGGATGAAGATACCTGCTCCTTGTCAGCTCTTGCTGGTGTTGGGTAGAATCTGATCATTCGCTGTGTCTGGCACATTTGTCCAGGACTCTCTGTTTAGTAGGTATGGCAGCAATGGCCACTGCTACTGCCACTGCCACCACAGCCACAGCTACAGGCAAGTGCTCAGATCTGTTTCCTTGCCAGGATTTTCCCTTTCTGGCAAAACTCTCTGTACTCAGAAGGCACACTTGGTGTAATTCTCCCGCCTAGGACTGTACACTGGAACACTAAAACTGCTTTCTAGGTGATAGCTTGTTTAGCCTCCAGGTTCTCCTCTGCCATCTTCCTGGAGCTACTCTTCTTTTTTTTCTCTCCAGTATATTTTCTTGTTTTGGAACAAGTGTCATGGACTGTCCAACCATTCAAAAGGAAACTCATTCCATTAATTTAATAGAAAAGGAATGCAGCCTGCCTGCATCTCAAGGCAATTTTGAGTATAATGTTAATCTGATAAATCACATCATTGAATTTTCAAAGTCGTATTGATAATTTTTTAAACTATTCATTAAAGAGGTTCCAAATAACAAGAATAAAAAACAATGTTTTGCTTTCTAAGAATGTTATAAAAGTTAGTAATTCAATAAAACACATTGTATTCTTCCATGATTCCATGGTGAAGAATTTCTCTTTTATCATAGCCCTTACCACTGACCCCCTCACTTCAAACTTTTAGCTTTATTCAGTTTTCTTGTTCCCGCTTTCATTTTAATACTAGCACGAATTATCTCCTTGTAGTATTTGACAATGAAATACCATTTGTTGTTAAAGAGCTCAATACATATTTCCAAAGGCAGACCCATGGGCATATCATAGAGCATAAACTATTGAATATCATTAACGTGATCCTATGTAACTATTCCATCAATTAATATAAATACCACATAGATGTGCATCTTCATATAATTTTTAAAATGCAATGTAGTTACATATCATATGTCATAAAATAATTCAGACCACTTGTAGAAGAGACTAACCTCAACCTTTTGCATAGTTCCCAATACTATTTGTAAAATTTTCTTTCTCATTAACTTTCACTGCAGGGCCTTCTTTCCCTAGCAATAAGTTATAAGTCATATTCTTGGATTTTAGTCAACTTTGACTAAGCTGTTTTTTTTTCCACCGTAAGTTAGTCCCTCACGTTAAATACCTGAGGAATAACTTGTCCCAATATGCCTGCAAGAGGAGTATCGAAGGATTCCAAAAAAGCAGTATCCAGTGAGTATGATCAGGAAAAGGAGACTCTTCTCAAACCAGTGCTTTAAAGATGGTCCCAAAGAAACATGTGGGTTTTTGCATTTGCTTGTTTGTTTGTTCAGTTTGTGCTGGTTCTGGTGCTTAAACCCAGAGGGTGGACCCTGTCCCTGTAGAGTCATCTTTCCTCCCCACATGCCCAATAAGCTAGTACTCTACTGCTTGAACCAAAACTGCACTTCTGGATTTTTAGTTTTTAATTACAGATAAGAGTTTGACAGACTCTCCTGCCTGGGTTGGCTTTGAACTGAGAGTTATAAATCTAAGTGACATCAACAGTATGGACTTCTCTTTTGAACCAAGAAATATTAGATGAAGTTTATTATAAAGCTAATATTTGACAATTTTTAAAAGAAGAGAATATGTCCAGCAAAGAAGCCATAACTTAAATAACTCAGCAAAAGTAGGTGCACTGAAACATTTTGGAATTATTTTTTTCTGCTTGGGAAGATTACTTTTGACTTCATCGTTCCTTTTCGGGAAACTTAAAGTCATATTTGCACTTTTTTTTGGTCGTGGGGCTTGAACTCTGATCCTGGGCGCTGTCCCTCAGCTTTTCAAATCAAGTTGAGCAGTCTGCCACTTTTGGTAGAGCACCACTTCAGGGTTTTTGGTGGCTAATTAAAGATAAGAGTCTCTTGGACTTTCCTGACCAGGCTGGCTTTGAATCACAATCTTCTGGTCTCAACTTTCTGAGTAGCAAGGATTACAGGCATGAGCCCCCAGCATCTGTCTTATACTTGCATTTATGTGCAATTAATGACACTATGTAGACAAAGAATGGAAATTTGAATCAAATTATGACATTGCAGCTTTTCAGAAAAATTGAGGTAGCAATAAATATATCCTCCTTTTCCATGTTGTTGTATTAATGACGCATGTCTTATGGGACTTTTACATTAGCATCCTCTGCTGTCTGTGTTTGTCGACTTAATATCAGAAATTGTTCATAGAGAAATATAAAAGACTGAGATTTTTAGAAAGAAATGGAGATCAGGTATGAAACAACAGCATAGAAGGATATACAATTTATCACACAGAGATTAGGAATTAGCCTAAGTGGCTGAAATGCTAAAGGCAATGTGGAATAAGCCTAGTTGATAACTAGCTCTTTAATAACCAAAAATGGTTTCCGAGAACGGTTTGTGGTATAACATAGTTATTACTATCATTTATTCCTTCCATCTGCAGTTATTCCTTCTCTTCTGTCAAAACTATTAATTAGTCTCTGCCTTTTTGATGCCATGACTTACCAAAAAGATTTCCAAATCTCACTTAGACTACCCTTCTCATTGTGATTAGCAGTGACCACTCAAAAGCCTGCTTTAATCTTAACCTGATATCTAAGCACATTCTTGGCATTAATTGTGGTAACCTATTAATACAACGATGTTTTTTTAAACAGTATTCAAATATAGGTATAATAAATGAATTAAGGACTATTGTTAGATATCAGTTAGAATGAGCAATAATATATTCCAAGTATGGGTTCTTTATTTTGCATTTACTAGCTAAATGACTTTTTTGCCAGTCTTGGGGCTTGAACTCAAGGCCAGGGAACTGTTCCTGAGCTCTTTTATTTTTGTTCAAGGCTAGCACTCTACCACTTGAGGCACAGCTCTACTTCCAGTGTCTCTTTATTTATTTATGTGGTACTGAAGAATTGAACCTAGGGTTCCATGCATGCTAAGCAATAACTGTTCCTTTAAGCCACGTTCCCGGAACGCTAAATGACTTTCTTTCTTTTTTATATTAAGTTTTTTATTGTGAAAATATCGTACAGAGGGGTTACAATTACATGAGCAAGGCAATTAGTACATTCCTTAGCAAGCATTGTGGCCTCTTCCTTCCCCTTACCATCCTTGCCCACTGATTCCCTCCACACCTGCCAAAGTTGTAAACTTCGTTTTTCAACATAACGTTTTGTAAATCTCATTGTAGCAATGGGACTTGATTAAGACAGCATTACTTTTTCCTTCCATTACTATGTATTATAATTTAGGCCAGGTGGTAGAAAAGGAATTGGAAAACAATACTAAGTCAAGTAAGGTTGACATTCCTATCACATCTCTAAGGAAGTAGTGCTAAGACCCGCAAGATTCGTACAGCTGTTGCACGTGACATTATTATGTAAAACACTATTAACCATCATCTCTGACATCCATAGCATTCAGCTTCCATTTTCAAGGTCAAGAGCCAAATCTAAACCTTTTTATTGATAGGGAGTGATTCCTAGGAAGGAAGAAGGAGGATGTAGAAAGTGATTGTGGAAAATATGTATATTGGCCACCTGTCCACATTTTTTGCATTTTTAAAAACTGCTACTGATGAAACTCGCAGTTACATATAATTGATTATACTGTCTGCACAAGATGCATGTAAATAAAGAAATTTATTCTGGTGGATAGTCACATATATTATCAAAATCCATTTCTGGGAAAAAATACTAGGTAAGAAAGTATAAAGTATTGACTATAAAATGGTTTCTTTTCCTTGAGAACAAAAGTTAGTACTGAAATGCTTACTCCAGCTTTCTTTTAGATTTTATGCTGTCTCAGTATCAAAATGTTCTCTAATTCTTGTAACATCCAAGCATAAAATACATGATTTGAAGATCTCAGTACTTTTAGAAACAAAAGTACATAATAGCTTCCTTCCTACAGAGCCTTGTGATAGCAAGTATGATTGATTGTACTATAGTTCTCTTCTTTCCCTCTTTATCTCAAGTGTTGCATAAATGGGCATATTACTTTATGTCCTGCATCAGCTTCCTGTAGGTGAGATTTACCTCTACTCTGCAATGTAAAGATGGGTCATGTGACTTACCTCATCTTACAAAAATGAACCAGAAGTGGTCAAAGTCTATTTCTGGGGGAAGATTTCTGTATAACTGTCTGTGTCTAACAGCTGACTTGTTTCCCTTAGTTATCAAAATATCATATTTCCAGAAGGAGTCTTCTTTCAACTTATATACTGGAAGAATATAGTATGTGAAATTGAGACAAAACTCACATGCAAGTTCATACATATAACAAGAAGAAGAATTAAGCTAATATTAGAATATGATATTAAGATGTTAATTTCTTAAGATGTTAATTTCTTACCATTCTTGTATATCTTTATGATAGTTGACTATAGCCCACCAGAATTTAATAAATATGAAACAAGAACTACACCAATAGATAACATTTCCTGTTGGAAATTATTACAATTATTTTATAAATAAGTATTCTATGTGATCACTTTTGAGGTTATCTTTTTATCTAGATGGGTTTAATCACTCCAGACCTAGTTAATCAGATGAGGAAGAACAAAATATCTAGATTTCTCCTTCTCTTTTCCTCTTCTCCTTTTTCTAGTATGAATTCTCATCCTTTGTCCAAATTCTCCTATTCATAAAGGAAGAGTGATACATTGGGGATATCAAGTAAAATGCTTCAAATAAAGAATTTCATTCTTTCAGATATAGGTGAATAAAACAGTGTGGCTCAAAGAAGAATAAAATCATGATGTTTTTTCTCTTTCTGGCTTCTACTATAGAGTCTGAACATGACTCTAAATATCTAATAAACCATTTCCCTTGGCCAACTTTTTAAAAAAAGAGTTAGTTAAATGAATAATAATTTTGAAATTTAAAAGAAATAAATTTTAAATAAATAGTAATTTGTTGTTTGCTTTTGGGAGACATGAAATAAAACTGCATTAACACTGTTTGAGTTGAGAGTCTAAATTTTATCAGAATCTAAACATAATGCAAAATGACTAATTTTAAGATAAATAGCTTATATATACATTTTTAACGTGACATACCCACAGAGACATCTTTTTTTCTTTTCCTCTCCACACTGATTCAAATTCAATAAGCAGTTCATATAATTCAAATAGCTGTGTTTCAGAAATAGATTAGACACAAAAAGTTATGAAAAAAGAATCAGTATTGGTTGGTGCATTCTTTAAAAATAGCAGTCAAATACATATTAACCATAATACCAAAATAATAACAATCAACTGCTCTTGAAAAGAGAAGATTGTAAGCAGAATGTGTAAAAAGTTATAGTGCCAGAACTGCTTCAGGAGCTGCTCTCTGGCATTTAGGATTTCTAGTACATGACAATGTTTTAATCAGGATTAATTGCTTTCAGGGACTAATTTTTTGTAGTTATATTTCATTGAAGAAAGATGTGTTCAAAATAAATGAACGGGTAACAGGTTACAGTAGAAAGAATGCTACACAGTCATTGTGGTAGTCAGTAAAATACCTTATAAAAATATCTGTTGTCCCCAAATGTCGAATCCCTCAAATGTAGATTTGCATTATATATATATATGTATATATATACATATACATATATATATGTATATATATATATATATATACATATATATATGTATATGTATACATATACATATATATATGTATATGTATATATATATATGTATATATATATTTGTAAAATAATCACCTTTCATTACCCAAGGAACACAAATCTGAATAATTATCAGATGTGGGAAGTGTAACTCAAATGGGTACTTAAAATCCCAGCTGTAGTTCAAAGGGGACATGATTACCTAAGAACTATCAGAAAGATGTAAAGATGCCACATTAGAAGATAAAGGAAACGACAACAACCCAGATTCTGAATTTCTGGAAAATGGAACAGGAAGTAAATGCCTTTTCCACTACAATCATCTAAAAAGTCTTTTAGTTCTGTTGGTGCCTTGATTTTAATCTAGTGAGACTTCTTTTAGATTTCTGTACTTTAGAACTGTAAAATGATAAATACGGATTATTCAAGTCAATTAACTTGTAGAAATTTGTTAAAGCAGATTTGGTTTAGTAAAGTCACTCAGCTGCAGCCTATTCCTGATGCAACTACTGAGACACCACATATCCTACTTTCTGAGAATAAGAAAACGTTGCCCCTGGCTTTGTACACATGTATGATGGACATCCTACTGAGGGCCTTGCATTAATGAAGTCTTCAAATTCTAAATAATATTTAAATAACAAGCTCTCTATCTTTATTTTCACATTTGAGGTTCAAAGTACCAAAGTTATGTAGGAGGATAGGGTAAAAATACGGAAATGAAATCTGTCTCCTAATATTATAAATATAATTACTGTCATTTTGAGTCACAATTTCTAAAGTAAAAAAAAAAATAAGGTAAAACAGAAACAGAAACTCAATTTTCTATCCTTCCTAAGTTTCCAACAGAAATTAGAGATTCCAGTAAGATAAATCAATCCCAGGATGGAATAGGATGTTATTGGATCACGAGATTGTGAGAAAGAAGACAACAAAAATGGGTCCCCTGGAACAACGGGAAACAAAAAATCTACACTTATATATTGTGATATAGCTAGAAAATAGTTTCCATTATGCTAAGTCTGTGATATTTTAGGTGTGCTTACGCAGCAACTTTCCTCTATTTGGAAATGACTCTTTATTAATACTCAAGGTTTTGCAGCTTATAACCCAGCAACAAATAATGCTTCTAAATATAAACAAGCATGATAATAAAGTAACCAAGGCTACTTACATCGCTGTAGCTGATAATTAAGAATGACCTTGGGCAATAGTCAAACAGTCTTGAACATTTTCATGCCTTTCCTCTTCTCCAACATGAGAAGTCTTAGTCAAGATATGTAAAACATTAATAAAGGATTTTTATATTTTTATTGTTCACACTAAAGCAAATACACTTTTCCTCTTTGCAAGCCTGACTTTGAAATTGTCAGACCCTCACAATTATTTTATAGACAAAATTTACTGCTTTGGCTTAGGTGTTTTCTTGCCTTTGGGTACTGCTCTCTATTTTTATGGCAATTACATCGAAAAACAAGATAAAACCATTATGCTTATTTTGAATTTTTCAAAGTCAAGCTGTCTTCAAGCATAATTTTCTGTTCCCTTCTTCACTGCTAATTAAATTTTAATTATTGTCCTTTAAATGAAAACAAAAACGTCATACTTTAACGTATATTTTCATTGAAACTGGTGAAAACAAGAGTGTCTGTGATTGCTTTTTTAATTGTTTTCAAGTATTTTCCTTCACTATTTTCATTATTTCCTTTGTTCCGGTCTTCTAATCAGGAACACATGGTTACACAAAAAAAATCTTCCTAAGATATAGGATCTTAGGCAGAAATAAATAGATGTATAATTAAAGATTTTCATCTTTTAAGAAACTGAAAAGCTCAGAAGATATTTTGCTATTACTGACATGGTTAAAATGACTTGAATGTTTTGGTTCTTCAACTAAGTGTAATACATGTAAAATGTTACAGTTGTTCCAAACAATGATTATGGCTTATACTTTTCTGCTCCAATGAGATGAAACCTCTTACAAGGTTGGAGGGCATATCGATTTTAGGGGATAAGTGTTAATGTTAGAATGCCAAGGGGGATTCCTAAAACAGCATTGCCTATCACGTATCACATTACACTTATGTCATATAAGTATATAAACCTATAAATAAGAATTGAATGAGAAATGTGTGATTTACACAATTGATTCAATAACTAAAACCAGAAAACACTTCCATATATTTATATAAACTATTATATCTAGTGAGGATTTGAAAGTTTTTAGAATATATATTTTAACATTTATGTCGAAATATTGTTTATTTGTAACTGTTTATTTTTAATTATTTTCAGTTGTGGGGCTTGAAATCTGGACCTGGACACTGTCCCTCAGCTCTTCAGCTCAAGATTAGTGTTCTACCACTTGAGCCACTGCCAGTTTTCTTTTGGCTCATTGGAGATAAGATTGTCAGGGACTTTCCTGCTTAGGCTGACTTTGGACCATGATTCTCAGCTCTCAGACTCCATAGTAGCTAGGGTTAAAAGCATGAGCCTCTGGCGCCTTCCTATTATTTTTACATATTCGTTAAGTATTAAGTGGTAATCCCATTAACTTATACGTTGTGTAATGATCAATCTACATCATATCTATTAATTTCTGCATGTAACATTTCTTTTTAGTGAGAATGCTCTAAAACTTACCTTCTGGCTGTGATGAAATATTTATTCTTAGCTATAATTGCCTTGCTTCTTGTTGTACACAATTATTAGATTTACTTTTAGTCATAGAAGTCTGCTAATTAAAGTTTTATAAAACTTGATTTGTAAAGTGAGAGAAATTCATGGTTCTATTACTTGTTTTAAGAAAACAATTATGCAGGCTGGGAAGTTGGCTCAGTGGTAGAGTGCTTGCCTTGCATGTCTAAGGCCCTGGGTTTGATTCCTCAGCACCACATAAGCAAAAAGAAAAAAGCCGGAAGTTGCACTGTAGCTCAAGTGGTAGAGTGTTAGCCTTGAGTTGAAGAGCTGAGGGACAGTGCCCAGGCCCAGAGTTCAGGCCCCACGACTGGACCTAAAAAAAAAAAGAAAGAAAAAAGAAAACAATCATGCCGTTTATTTTCAATTATATTTCTGTGGGAATGTGTAATAGTTATTGATTTAACTGTTAAATTTGATTAACAATTACATTATATCAAGTTGATTCAAACTTGCATTTGAAAATTGCACACTTAACACAAATATACTTCCACTTTCCGATACCACATAATTAAAATAACATTAAAGCAAAGATTGGTGTTAGCCACTCATGTGTTGAATCCTAGAAACTCAGGAGGCTAAGAACTGAATACTTTAGTTCAATGTCAGCCCAAACAGACAAAAATGTGAAAAATTGTCTCCAATTATCCAGCCAGAAGCAGCAGATGAGAATGTTGCTCATGAAAAGAATGTCATCAGCCGTGAGCAAAAACTTCAAGAAAGACCATTAAACATTGAGTTCCATCCCTAAAAATGGCATATACACACAAGACAGCAACAAAAGGTAATATGAACATAAATAATGAAGACAACGTAGTAGAAAAGATCGTGAGAAATATGTGAACAGCTGGAAGACAGAAATCATTTGACAGAATTTTGTTTCATAAGAGGGAAAAGTCGTAGTCTTATTTGTACAATCTCATTGTAGTCATTTGTGTTGAAACCTGGCTATTGAGTAGCAGTGAAAGAGTAGATTGGATTACCTGACATAGCAGACATTACCTGTGATTATGCATCATCCCACTCTGCAAAATCTAAAATCATGCTTGTTAATTTAAATAAAACCTCATGTTAGAGACTGTTTGGTCCACACAGACTGGGTCCTTGTTTTGAGGCTTCAGACCAGTGCTTTTGTTTATATACACTCCTGTTTTAACAGGTTGGGACAAAGAGAAGTAGTGGTTTAATTATAAAAGGGAAGCATGAGACAGATATTTTTGTTGCTAAGGCTCTAACCACTTTAGATTATTTTTCAGGCCAAGCCACCCTTGAGCAATGATCGCTTACTTATGTCTTCCATAAACGTGAGAAAACAGAGAAATTACACTATATCTACCTTTCTTTGCTTTTGTAGTTTCTCATGAATTTTTGTTTTTCAGAACTGGCCTTGATATCAGTCTTCTAAATCTCTGCTTTCTAATTAACAAGGTATATTTAATTTCAACCTTGGACCCACACTATTTGTCAATGTAAACATTCAGTATTGACTTCTGTTCTCTTGATATGAAGTTAATATGTATTTTTATTATGTTATAAGAACACAGATAAATCCCTTGAATACTTTTTCCAATTTATTTCAATATTTCTAGTATGACATCACAAATAGGACATTAATATGTCACAAGCACCTTATGCAGACCAGTTATTTTAATTATATTGTGCACATATTAAGTCCAATATAATTTTATCAAATCTATATGAATATACAATATTTAGAGATATGTTTATTTACCAAAAATAAGTCTTACTCATATTTCCCTTTAATAATTAAAACCACTACTTCTCTTTCTCCCATCCCAAACGTGTTTCATCCTGGCAACCAATATATTTTTTTCTCTGACTTCTAGAACATGCAATAAATAAACTTTTAAGATTGCCTTCAAATACATGATAGATTATTCCCAGTTATTGTATGCCTTAATATTGTATTGTATTCCCTTGAGTTGCCTTTTGGTCCTGTTATTAGAGAATGTAGCACAATTCCTTTACCATTCACCTGAAGAAAGCCTGAATTGATGTCCATTTCTTTGACTAGAGAAAATAATGCTGCTATAATCCTCTGTGTTTTGGCCTTTGGGTGAATGTTACATTTTTTTTCTATAAGACAAAGCCTGGAGAGCTCAATTACTGTGCTATGCAGTGGGTATTTGCTTATTTCATATTCTAGGAACCTGTAAAAATGTTTTCAGAAGTGGCTTTCCCACTTGACATTTCTGCCAGCATCCATTTTCTCTGTTTACTGATAGCATTAAATATGGTCATTATTGTATTATGGGAAGTAATTCTCATGCATGTTTTATGTTGTCATTTTAGTTTTAATGTGCATTTATTTGATGACTGATGATTTCTTGTGCTTATTTTTCACAAGATATATTTTGCTGGTATCTAACTGATGTTCTCCTAAACATTGGTTTTGAGAATTTTATGTAAAATATAGATTTGAAGCATTCTTCAGGTATAGGATTTGCAAATATTATATCCTTGACTATGGGTACACTTCATCATCATTATCATCATCATCATCATCATCACTATTAGAATTACTACTATTACTTTTTAACATGCATGTATGGTCTTGGGGCTTGAACTCAGGGTCCCTGAGATTTGTTGCAATTTGTTAACAATTTACCATTTCAGTCATGTCACACTTCTGGCTTTTTTGCTGATTAATCAGCGATAAGATTCTCAGAGACTTTATTTTGTGGGAGCTGGCTTCAAACAGCAATACTCAAATCACAGCCTCCCAAGTAGCTAGGATGAGATAAATGAGCTACTGCTCCCAAATTCTATTCACTATTTGTATATGATCTTTCACAGACCAATTTTTTTTACACTTTCATTGAATTCTACTATATCGTTTTCCTTGCCTATGATTTTAATGCCAAATTTCAGAATGCTTCATCTCCAAAATTGTCAAGACATCTTCCTTTGCTTTACATTTACATCACTCTTTGTTTTATATGCCACGTTATAATCCTGCTTGAATTTAATATTTGAGTAAACTGGTAAGTTTAAGTCAATGTTTACTTTTTAATTCTCCCCAATACTGTCTAACCTATCACCACTTATTAAAGAGAATGTCATTCCACAAATGTTTGGTTTTACCCCTTATTAAATATTCCTTGATAATATTTATGTGGAGCTAATCGTGCCCACAGACCCATTGAGATGTATAATCTTTCCTCTACAAATATAACAATTTTACATTTACAGTTTAATATTGGACTGAGAATTACATTCCAGTTTATTTTTGTTTGTCAATGAGTCAAAGAGTGCTGTTCAGGTGTTTTTAGAAATTGTTATACACATAAATAAAACTGTGAAGCTGGGCGATGCTGGCTCATGCTTGTAATCCTACCTTCATAGGAGGCTGAGATCTGAAGATTGCGGTTCAAACCCAGCTGGAACAGGAATGTCTGTAAGACTCTTATGTCCAACTAACCACCAGAAAACCAGAAGAGAAGTGACACAGTTGCTCAATATGTAGAGAACTCACTTTGAGCTGAAGAGCATTGGGACAGTGCCCAGGCCCAGATTTCAAGCCCCATGAATGACCAAAAAAAGGGGAGGAGACAATTTATATCTTTGCTCAATTGTATCCTCCAATCAAAAAATGTATGTCTCCATGTATTTATATTTTTGCTTTTATATTCAACATTGTATAATCTTCAATGACAGTGGGTGAACAGCACTTTAATACATTTTGACTCTGTTTGAAGATAGCACAAAATATTCACAGAAAACAGTTGAAAAATAAAGGGCAATGGAAATGGAGCAAGACAGAAATGGGTTAATCAGGCCCTTGATCAATATGGGAGTGTGTAAAGTATTTCAGCAAGATTTCTTCATACAATTAATATACACCAATTAAGAAATATCTTCCAAATGCATTGGTTTTCAAGTATAACATAAAGGATATATACAGATTCTGTGGTGAAATGAAAGAAAGATAGATGAGAAAATACAAATACCTACTTATTATAATTGTGTAAATAAACTAAGAAATTTGGTCAACATTCTGAGGGCTCATGGCTCATTGGACTAGAAAGCTGTTTGTATCTAAGATAACAATAAAAAGTTAGATTTTAGCCTATCTTTCAGACTGCTTAATACTATTGTTTTGGAGTCAGTATTCTTTTTCTTGTTGGTGGTGGAGGTGTTGGTGTTGTGGGTGGTGGTCCTGAGCCTTGAACTCTGGGCTTGGGCACAGTCCCTCAGCTCTTCAGCTCGAGGCTAGTCATATGCCACTTCCAGGTTTCTGTTGGTTTATTGATGATAAGAGTCTCATGGACTCTTCCTGCCCAGGTTGGCTTTGAACTGTGATCCTCAGATCTCAGCCTCCTGAGTAGCTAGTAAAATAGATGTGAGCCACTGACACCGGGCATGAGTCAGTATTCTTAGTACAAGGAAAAAATACAAGCGGTTTGGAACAACCAAATGGCTATCTCAATAGATGCAGAAAAAGCTTTGACAAGATCCAACACCCCTTTATGATGAAGACTCTGGAAAAACTATGAATCCAGGGAAAATTCCTCAATATAATAAAGGCTGTATATGGCAAACCTCCAGCCAGCATTATATTAATGATGAAAAACTAAAGCCATTTCCTCTTAACTCAGGAAAGAGACAAGGATGTCCACTCTCTGCAGTTCTCAATTTAGTATTAGAATACCTAGCTAGAGCAATAGACAAGAGGGAAACATAAAAGGCATCCAAATAGGGAAAGATGATGTAAAACTCTCCCTCTTTGCAGATGACATGATCATGTATGTAAAGAATCCCACAGACTCCACTCCCAAATTACTCATGCTGGTTCAAAACTTTGGCAAAGTAGCAGGGTAGAAAATTAACTCTCAAAAAAACAATGACTTTTCTGTATGCCAACAATTAGAAAAGCATGGCTGAAATCAGGAAAGCAACTCCATTCGAAATAGCCCCACAAAAAATAAAATACCTAGGAATTAACTTAATCAAAGAAGTGAAGAATCTTTATGATTAAAACTATAAAAAAACTGAAAAAGGAAACCAAATCAGAATTTAGAAAGTGGAAAAGCCTCCCATGCTCCTGGATTGGAAGGATCAACATCGTGAAAATGGCAAGATTTCCCAAGGCTATTTACAAATTCAATGTGATACCTATCAATATTCCAAACTCATTCGTCAAGAAAATAGAAGAGGCAATCTAAAAATTTATATAAAACAATAAAAGATGCCCTATAGTAAAAATGATCCTTAACGGAAGAGTGCTGGAGGAATATCAATACCAAATTTTAAACTCTGCTACAAAGCGATAGTAATCAAAGTAGCTTGGTAGTGGCACAAGAAGAGACCCCAGGACCAAGGGCATATAATTGAAATCCCAGAAATGAACCCACAGATCTATAGCCACCTAATCTTTGAGAAGGTAGTTAAAAAAATAGAATGTAAAACAGACAGCCTCTTCAGTAAATGGTGCTGGCATAATTGGTTAATCATTTGTAGAAAACTAAACATTACGGGAAAAATAGGAGATATCCTAGGTCTCCTAGGCACAGGCTGAAATTTTAATAGCGACCCAGAAACACAACATGACAAAGGGCAAAGCTAGCAAGTTCAAAGGAAAGCTCACGGATTGGGTGAAGATCTTCACTGGAAATACAACAGACAGGGTCTCATATCTAAAATATACCTCGAACTCAAAACATTAAATCCCCCAACAAAAAATCCTCAAAGAAACAACTGCCCAATAAATAAGTGGGCTACAGGCTTACAGGGAAACTTCTCTGAAGAGGAAGGAAGGATAGCCAATAGGCACATGAAGAAATGCTCAAGCTCCCTAGCCATAAAAGAAATGCAAATCTAAAAACTGACATACCACCTCATCCCACTTAGGATGGCTATAATAAAACTAATAACAAGAGAAGCTGCAGGAGATGTTGGTGCGACTGTAAACTTGTTCAACAACTTTGGAAAGTACTATGGAGGTTCCTCAAAAGACTCTACATAGAGCTCCCCGAAGACCCAGCAATCCCACTTTTGGGCATTTACCCAGATGTTCACACACGAGACCATATGAAAGCTACCAGCACAACTATGTTTACTGCAGCATTATTTACCATAGCTAAGGTACAGAACCAAACCAGATGCCCATCAGTAGACGAATGGATCAAGAAAATGTGGTATATATACACAATGAAATTCTATGTCTCCATCAGAAAGAATGACATTGCCACATTTGTTAGGAAACTGAAAGACTTGGAAAAAATTATATTAAGTGAAGTAAGCCAGGCCCAGAGAAACGTAGGTCCTATGGTTTCCCTTAATTGCAAAAACTAGTATATGTCTAAGACAAAGAGAAACTGTCAGACAGGTTGATGTTCGGTGAAATAAACACCAAGATAAAGACTCAAATGGTTTTTTTTTTTTCTTGCTATTGTTTCTAGCATGATTATAAGATTATTTCTTTGTTGCTTTCCATGCTTCTCCCCCACGATAACCCTTGTTTTCACTGTGTTTGATGTGGGTATAATTTGGGGAGGGCAAGGTAAAAACAAATTGGGATACAGGTGGACCCATTGCAACAATGACATGTAGAAGACATTATGTCCAAAAACGAACTTTCCAACTTTGGTGGGGCTTTAGGCGGGAAGAAGGGGAGATGGGAAGGGGAAACAAAGGAGAAGACAACAATGATTTATAAGAAATTTACTCATTACCTTGTTCAAGTACTTATAAACCTTCTGTATGTATTTTCACAATAAAAAAATCATGAAATAATAAAGTAAAAATCATGTCAAGTTTTTTTGTCGGCCTTGGGGCTTGAACTCTGGGCCTGGCACTGTCCATTAGCTCTTCAGTTCAAGGTTACCACTGTACCACTTGAGTTACAGTGCTGTTTTTAGTTTTCAAGAGATATATTGGAGATAAGAGTCTCACAGACTTTTTATGCCCAGGCTGGCTTTGAACCACTATCCTCAGATCTCAGACTTTTAGGTAGCTAGGATTACAGGTATGAGCCACTAAAGCGCAGATTCAAGACAATTAAAAAAAAAGCAAATTTATTAAAACTTCTGCCTTTTTCCAATAAATTATCTTACTTTTTCAGCATTAGTTTATAACTATGAATTATTTTTAGATGTAACTGTGAATTTTTAATAGTATCAAATATGTTTTACTATTACTCAGTATCTCACAAAAATCCACTCTAATTGACTTTCCCCAAAGTCAATTATTATATACTCTATTACTCACAATTATTATTACACTTTATATTACATATAGTTTGAAGCGAAAATAGTTTGGACCATTTGAGATAAATTAGTAGATGTTATTTTAGCATTATAAATTCACATCTGTGATTTTTAAACGAAAGAAAGATTTTAGATTTAAAATCAAATATGAATGTGTAGTGTGTCCCAGTTGAACCAAAAATTCAGAGTTCATACACACAAAATTATTTTCTTTCCACAAAATTCCTTGAAGTAATACTATTGGAAATAGTGAGGCAAGAGGAGGAAGAATTCAAATCATGTCACACAATGTCTTTTATTCTGCTACCCCGTCCACTATGAAGACCTGCCCATTCCCAGTTGTCACAAAATTTCAAGTGTCTCTCTAATAACTCTTTTTGGAAAAGTTCTAAATCACTGATTCTTTTTTTTTATACTTTCCCTTATATGAAACAAAATATAGACACAAAACAATTGAAATAAAATGCAAACATATGTTGAAGTCGCCCCAACTGGAAAAACAACCAACAAAGTAGAACTCCCCCAGGAACAAAAACAGCTTGTGCCCAGTTTTTTTAAAAGCACTAAACCCTCAATTACATGTTAAATTGGAGTACAGCTATAAAGATAACTGTGTTTAAGAAAAACGGTTGTGTTAATTTGTAATTAAATTCATCAAAATGAACCTAACATAGCAAATCCATTGAAGGGATCAAATTGTTTAAAACAAATGTGACTGTATGTGGAGTGAGACCTGCACATATCTAAAAGAATAAAATAACAAAGTCATGACATACTTAAAAAATTCAGAAATGCAACGAATAAGTCTAATAGTATCCATATTGAGAACTAATTCCTACTTATTTAACAAGAAAAAATATGTAAATAACAGAATCTGAGCAGTGTACATGAGTGTATATAATTTGAAACTACTCCAAATTATACTTTGTAGAAGACTGAATGTGGCTTATCTAAAGGAAAACATCAACACATGATATAAATTAAATTAAAAATCTATGAAAAGAGAGAAGTAGTTTCTGGAAAATAATCTGTCTAGTACTGACAAAATTGAATACCTATTTAGATAGATCCAAATAAAAAGACCCAAGTTCCTCGAGTTGATTTGAAACTTTGGCAAAGTAGCAGGATACATCTGTAACATTATTATGGATGTTGACTTTGGCATGCAATTCATTTCCTCTTTGATCTGACAAATGAATATATAAAAGAACAGAACTTCTCCAACTAAATATCAAAACCTAACTAAACATATAACCCGAAAAGTCATCATGTAAGCTGTATTGCAACTGGAGTAAAAGAAAAATCAGCCACAATGATTCTATATTTATTGCAAATGTTGATTTTTTTCATAAATTATTTCAATTAGCTTGCATTTTTAAAGCATTGTGTTACATGATGTATATCTTGGTAAATAATTTAGGATGCCTCCTTAAATTTTGTTCTGATTATAATGACTCACTTCAGTTCCTAACCAATAAAATGATGTTAATTACAAAAATTGTAATAACCACTGTTTATAATACACAAAATTTCATAAGCATGACACAAGTTAGCATTGGTTAACATTTTGATATCATGGTCCCATGACTTATGAGAAGTATCTGCATGAGTACCATTGTACCTAGATTCCTCATCCTAAATTTAGCCACTGTTAAAAAATGTTTATATCTTTATTTGTCACCCATCAGAGATTAAATCTGAGTATAAAGCCTAAGGAAAATGATGAAGTAAGAACTTACCTTTTCAGGATATAAGTAAACAACATACAACATAGAGTAACTCACTGGTTTAAAGTCAACCTATTTCTCCAAAACATTCTAAGCATTTCCTTACAATATGTATTACTCTCATCAAGGGAATGGGGAATGTGAGAAGAGGACTAACCAAGCATTGCCTTCAAATATACACAATTTGGATTTACCTCTACATTTTGCTATAAGCATTTGTGATAAAAATGTATGAATAATTGATTTTCTGGTCAGGTATAATATATCCTAGTTTCATATATCAAACTACATTCAGAAAATGGTATATTCCAATTAACGAAAGAAAGTCCTGGCAGAAAAATATGGTATCTCTACACTATGTGACGCCCAATTCTTAGGTATTTCATTATGCCTCCATTTAATGAATGTGATTGTTTAAATGCTTCATAACTTATTAATTAAAACGGATCAGAGTACCATAATATAATTGTGTATAATTTTGGGCTGGGAAGGTGGCTCAGTGTTAGAGCGCTAGCCTTGCATGCATGAGGCCCTGGGTTCGATTCCTCAGCACCACATAAGCAAAAAGAAAAAACCCAGAAATGGTGCTGTGGCTCAAGTGGTAGAGTGCTAGCCCTGAGCTGAAGAACTAAGAGACAGAGCCCAGGCCCAGAGTTCAGTCCCCCAGAGTTCAGTGTGTGTATGTATAATTTTATCCTAGAATCATTCAAGAAGTGCCCATTAAATCATAACATACATGACATTCCATTGGTATTCATTTAGACAGGAATGTATTTCTTAGGATCTCCTGCCATTTGGAGGTGGCAGGACCATGATTCCAACTGTGGGATCCAGCTCCCACCACATTAACCTCAGCATAGGGAACTCACTGGTCTATCTAAGAACATCAGCAAGACCAGTGATTAAGCAGGCACCATTGGCTCTCAGCAGTCCTCCTTGATACTTACAAGGCTGTGATAGGAAGATCATTGTCAAAGTTACCCTAGGCAGGAAAGTCCTTGAGACACCTGTCCAACTTCTGTGTTAACAAAGCCAGAAGTAGAGCCATATGGCTCCAGTGGTAGAGGGCTAGCCTTAAGCAAAAGCAGCTCATGGGCTGTGCCCAGATCCTGAGTCAGCGGTCAGGGACTGGCAACAAAAAGACATACACAGAAATCTGTGCAGACATCTGGATAAAGCAAGTCACACACAGCAGCCTTTATTTACATTTTATTATGAGGCCAATGCAGGAACAGTCACAAACCAGGCAGGGGAAGAAAAAAAATCAGGTTTCTCAGAAGTAACCAGTATTCAGAAAATTAAACATGGGGAAGTAAAATGGTAGCATACTTATGTAAAAACTACCACGAAGAAAAAGATAAGGGGTGGGGCTGGGAAGGTAGCTCAGTGGGGGAGTATTTGCCTTGCATGCACCAGGCCCTGGGATTGATTGCTCAGCACCAAATAAGCAAAAAGAAAAAAAAAGCAGGAAGTGGTGCTGTGGCTCAAGTGATAGAGTGCTAGCCTTGAGCTAAAGAGCTGAGGGACAGTGCCCAGGCCCAGAGTTTAGGCCCTATGACCAGACCCAAAAACAATTCAAAAAAGAAAAAAAGAAGAGGAGGTTGGGAATGTGGAGTAGTGAGAGAGTGCTTGCCTAGCATGCAAGAAGCCCTGGGTTCAATTCCTCAATAGACATTCACAGAAATAGCCAGAATTGATGCTTTGGCTCAAGTTGTAGAGTGCAGCATACAGTGCCCAGGCCATGAGTTCAACCCAAGTGCAGGCAAAAAGATAGGTAGGTAGGTAGGTAGGCAGGCAGGCAGATAAATATAGATAGATAGATAGATAGATACATACATACATAGATACATAGATACATAAATACATAGACACATAGATAGATACATAGATAGACACATAGATAGATACATAGATAGATACTAGATACATAGAAAGATAAGAGATGAATATGGTCTTGGATGTCAGGAGGAAAGAAGGGAATCAGTCCCAGTCATGAGGCCTTCTGCAGTGTGCCAGGCCACCAGCATCGCCTTCACAAAACCACAGAGCAGGAAGACTGTCTCTTTCCCACTTCTCAGGCAACTGAGGGCCCCAGAGTCAAGTGGGCAGAGCCAGGTTCTAACTCAGGTGCTTGGCGACAGAAGAGAAAGGGCCCTGCCTCTCCTTGGACTGGGGACTTGCATTAATGATGTGGAGAATGAAGGAAGGAGAAAAGACTGGCAGAGGTAGAAGAAGGGTCTTCAAATCTGACAGATGGGAGGGTCAAAAACCCACTCCTTAAGACCAGATGGCAAGGTTTTTCTGCTCTGTTCCTCCCTTCTTCCCCACTAAATTGGTGCTCTATTGTTAACCTAAAGATAGGCTGAGGCTCCCTTCACCTGAGGGAGGAAGGTTAATTAGTCATTGTTTGAAGAGGCAGAGAAAAGCCTGACCATGTTGTAACTCTAATAAATATTTCAGGTTTCCCCACAATGCTGTCTGTGCCTGGAATGAATGAAGTGGTTTTCCAACTCACATCCCTGTTGAGTGTGTACATTCTGTCGCCTAATCCTGCAGGCATAGATCTCTTCAACTAGCCTGGCTTTTGCAACTGTTTTCTGTCCTTCAAATACAGTGTTACACTGGAGTTCATCATGCTAACAGGGCTAGGGTTTGGATCCTGAGAACTTCATTTGAACACATGATGGGTCAATAATGTTTTTTCCTGCTTCTATAGCTCGAGAACTCTAAAAACATTTAGAGTGCAAGTAACTTCTCATCACCAAAGGAAACACAAGAAGCTCTTGAACATGTGACCTTTCAGAAGTGGAAGTTAAAGTGTCATACATTTTCCGGTCCTGGCTGGCTTTACCCTGTGATCCTCAGACCTCAGCCTTCTGAGCTTGGGTAACAGGCATGAGCTACGGGTGCTCTGCTAGGTTCAGAACTGTAATGACATTGACAATACAAGTCACAAGACAATATCACAAGGGGCTTGGAGAGCCTTTCAACAATGGACCCTTCAGAACCCTGTAGGACATGTTTATAATGCTAGAATCTGAGAGGCTGGGCATATGGATGTGCTATAATTGAACCTTGAGCTCTGACTCCAATTCTGGTGTACACCAGCATTCATTTTACATACAATGTTCTCCTAATTAGCAAATAAGGAAAGTAATTTGATTAACCCTCACTTTATTTTTCCATTTGTGTGCCTCCAGCTCAAGCCTGGCCATCGGTCCCTGAGCCCTTCAGCTCAAGGTGAACATTCGACCACTTGACCCACATCGTCAGGTGGGGTCTTTTTCTTGTTCATTGGAGATACGAGTCTAACAGGCTTTCCTTGCCTAGGCTGTTTTTGAACTGTGGTCTTCAAATCTTAGCTTCCCGAAAAGCCAGGGTTCCAGTTGTGAGCCACAGGCATCTGGCCTATTGTTTTGACAATCCTGGGGCTTAATCTTAGGGGCTGGGTTCTGTCTCTGAGCTTCTTTTCTCAAGGCTAGCACTCTACCACGTGAGCCACTCCACAGTTTCTGGCTTTTTCTGAGTATGTGGCACTGAGGATTCAAACCCTGGCATTCACGCATGCTGAGCAAGCTCTACCAATATGCCACATTTCTAGCCCCAGCCTTGCAATTTTATCCCTCAAATTGCCTATCCTCAAGAAAAGGCTTGTGAGTATAAATCATCTAAAAAATGCCTATAGGAAGTGTCCAAAGACAAATAAGACAAAGCTCATATTTGGAGAGACTTTAAGCATGTGAAGACTGTGACAAATGCTTCCATTAAATTATATATCATGTTTCAACACTTAAAAATGTATTAATGAAAAATTAGTCAATGTCCTAAATTATTGTGTATAATTTGATAATAGATATACAAAATGTACTAAATATTATGTGTGTAATAACACTAAATACAACAAACAATAAATAAATAAATCAAGTAAAAATAAAATAAATACAAAATAATTAATAAAAATCATAATATGTAATAAACATACACAAGTAAACATATATTACACATATATAGAAATATTTTTCCTTTGCATGGCCTTCATTCAGACTCTGTGAACTCTAGACTGAATTTCTTTTCCACAAGGAGAGTGAGCTTTGCATTCACCCATGGTGCAAAAGAGTTACCTGAATGTTGAATTCATGGTTCTGATAAAAAATTTCAAAAGAGTATTAAAGTTATGACAGTTAAATTTTAATTGTTAAAACTTTTTAACAACTTAGCCTATTAATAAAAGTTAAAATTGCCTGGGAGAATAGGCTTTCATTGAAAGAAATCGATGGAGACTTGGTAGAGAGGGAGCAATGTGGGTGAAGATGGCTCTTTTTCACACTAAACAAACAAACCTCAGAAAACTTGCTGTAAATCCTGTAGGTTTCCTTGAGAATTGTCCTTATGCAGGAAATGTACTCTCACTCTGTGAAACAAAGTTGTAGTGGAATTTAAATTCAAAGTTCTTAAAAAAAAAGGCATCAAATTTTGTGAATTAACCTTTAATTACCAAACAGTAATTCTCTGAAAAAGATAAGTTGGATCAAAATATTTAGGGAGAAAGTTCCCTCCATAATGAAAGAAGGTATTGGGTTTACACTTCTCTGTTTGTAACATGTTCCACAATATCTTTGCATGTGAAGCAGTGAAACACAGAAAAAATAACTGATTGGATACTTCAAACAAATGATTTCACAGTTCTAAGTGGCTCACAAAAAATAAAATCCTTATTAACATGAGATAGTGAACAAATCTCTTATTACATAAGCTAAAAAATTTTGGGTTTGGCAAAGAATTTAGAAAATGGAAAAGGTAAGAAAACACGTTCTTAGAAGCACTATTTAAGCGTATTGGCTTCTGCAGTGGAGGGAGGCCAAAACATTTGGAGTAATGGGTTCTTGATCTTATTTCTTCCATTCTACCTTCACAAGCTATCAAGTGTGTCTCAGGACTAGAGTATCCAGTTAGACAAAGAGAACTCACAGAAGAAAGATAGCATTTGCAGTAGATGTATGTGATTTATAACCTTAAACAAACTATTTAAATTTGCTCAAAATTCTCCCCTACCCCAAACTGCCCTCTTTAGACTGCTCTTCATAAACTGCTTAAAATTTTGAGAGGTCATATTTCATACTCTCTAGAGATTTCTGTTTGGTTGTGATTTTTGTGTGTTTTTGTTTTGGTTGTGGTTTTTAACTGAATTACAAAAGATTGTGCAAGTGTGTTACAATTAAATATATCCATCTAATTGTCCAATGCTCCTAGGTCAGAGTCACTCTTATGATTCTCAACTAACGCCTATTCCAAGATTTATTTCCGATTTTGCACTTCCTTCATCACATGTGTACATTGCGTACTCTCTGGTTTCAACTTCCTGTTAGTCATTCTGTTAAACTGTCTGTTAATACTTTTAAAGGTTAATATACATTCCATGGAGTTTCAATCCTGCATATACTTGAACTGGTGTCAGCTTATATTTAAATAACTTATTCATCTGCAATAACAATTTAAAGGCTGGAGACGTAAAGCACCTAAACATAATTTAATTCTCATCCATTTGTATGATTAATTTTAGTCAACAAGAAAGTTTAAAAATGGCTTAGAATATATTCCTAACTACCAATTTTTATAAATGCCCTTGTACAATGGTGTGATTAATTTATTTTACATGGGAAAATATTTTCTACTACCTATAAGTTTTGGAAAAAGAAGAAAACTAAAATTTACTACTATAGATAAATATGATAGAAATACAAGATAGATTTTATGTTTGTCATATCTATGATGAGTACCATATTAAAGAATTAAAGTCATATTTCTTACTACATTGGACAGATAAGGAAAACATAAAAGAACATATGATGAGGCAAATATTTGTGACTTTTTAAAATGTACCTTATTGGTGATGTTAGGGAAAAGAACCCTAAGATATGTATTCAAATGTTTATTTTTATGTGATTGTTTCTAATGCATTTATAAGTTTATTTCTTTGTTGCTTTGTATATCCCTCCCCCCACAGAGTAACCCCCGCTTTCACTGTATTTGATGTCGGTATAATTTGTAGAGGGGGGAAAACAAGTCGTTTAAAAAAGGATACAGTTGGACCCGTAGCAACAATGAGAAGTACAAATCATTATGTAGAAAACGAACTTTACAACTTTAGTTGGGTGGGGAGGGTGGCGGGGAGGTCTGGGGCGTGGCAGGGGAAGGATGGAAAAGGATGGGATGGGGAAACAAAGGAGGAGGCTACAATGCTTGATAAGAAATGCACTCATGGGCTGGGAAGGTGGCTCAGTGGTAGAGCGCTTGCCTTGCATGCTCGAGGCCCTGGGTTCGATTCCTCAGCAACACATAAGCAAAAAGAAAAAAGCCAGAAGTGGCGCTGTGGCTCAAGTGGTAGAGCGCTAGCCTTGAGCTGAAGAGCTGAGGGAGAGCGCTCAGGCCCAGAGTTCAAGCCCCACGACTGGACCAAAAAAAAAAAAAAAAAAGAAATGCACTCATTATCTTGCCCATGTAATTGTAACCCTTCTGTACAGTATTTTCAAAATAAAAAATAAATAAAATAAATTAATTAATTAAATGTACCTTATTAAGTAATGAAATTTCCTTTATGTGCTAATGTTTGGGTTTGAAATATGGGATGCTGATCTACTTAACATATTTCTGGAAGGCACCTACTGAACAACACAATGGTGGGTGGTACTCTTTCTCCACTTTAATGAATGGTTGAACCTATTTGGAATTAGTGGTGGTTAAATAAATCAACTCTATTGTAACTTTCTCCATACACTTAAAACACTTGTAATGTCCCTAGTTATCATCTACTTGTCAAATGTTATTTTGGCAAATGTGATATTAAAAAGCTTATTTGAAAAGGAATATATTTTCAGGAGATTAAATGTAGGTTATCATTGGTTTGAGAATGACAACATTTTTATACCAGAGAACCAAGTTTTACTGAAGTACCAATATTTTGAATCACTAAGGGTTTTCTCAATTAATGTTTTTCTGAATTAAATTTGACCTCTAAGTTAAGTTTTCAGGGACTTGTTAAACCAATTAAGGATCTAGCCTTCCAGGAACTATTTTTTTTGCCCACTTATGCTGGATTGAAATATTTCATTAATCATAGGGGAGGGATATTAAAAATAATCTTATGACACTTCGTGATCTTGTTCACTCATATGGGCTTGTCATCTGTAAATTGAAAGTTTGAATTACAGTACTTTCTCTCAGAGTTTGTGATCTCAGCCTCTATTTTAAGTTGCTTTGCATTATAAAATTGCTTACTGCTAATTTCTTCATCTTGAGGAATTGGGGTCCTGAAATATAGGAAATGAGAAATTGAGATGAGTCTTCAATTACTTTCTGTTGGCATGTTGCATAGGCCTAGGTGAGAAGTTTTGCGACTATTATCTGATGATGCAGGTAACTGGAACCTGGGATCCTAGGACCCACGGGTTCTGCAGAATAATAATATATTTTTAGACATCATGTCAGCAAAATTTGGCCATAATCAGTAGGAATGCTTCAGAAATATGGAGAAAAACAGTTTGGGAATAACGAGTTAAAGCAATAACTAGAGCAGCAGAGTAAAATCCCTTATAGATTAGAGGAAAACAACATTGTTTTTTTACCCTGTGAATTCAGAAGACCAAGAAAACTTAGAAGGTATCACAAGTTTATGCCGAAGACATTGCACTATTTTTTTATATTCTAATATATATTCTAAACCTAATTATTTACATTCCAATTCTCTTTATTGGAATAAATAAATATCAATATGTTTGTCAAATTATCAACTAATTCTAGTAAGTTTCACTGTGTGAAATAAAAAATCAGCACATATAAATATATAATAATATATAACATAATGAAAAGGCACGTGTTTTACATTGTTCTGTTGTAGTTAGTGTATCAAAGGCAACTCTGTTTTAAAGTATTATTGCATTATCTCTACCTCAGTGTTTGATAGAGTTAGACCTAAAGCTTTACCACTTGTAGATTTACAGCCTGGAGGTAAGAGGAAATATTATGATTAATACATTATCAATTTAAAGCCTAATATTGAGGATAAACATATGGACTCCTCCTGCAACTATGAAAATATTTGGTTATAGAAAGGCAGCAGTGTAAGTTCCTGCCTGGTTGGATGATAGACAGGCCAGGACATTAGGTCATCATGCATATGAACAATTTTTTCACCTTCTTGGCTTTAGCTACTTTTGAAATGGTAGGTATAATAAACAATTATATTTTGATTAATTATATTTTAGTATGAAAAGTTCTGTCTGAACTGTTCCTCTCTCTATGATACCTTGTAACTAAGATTAATTTTGTTCAAGTAATATAATCTATACTGTCAGGGTAAGATATTCTGGTTGGTCTGTTCCTACAGGGAAAAAGAGTAAAGGACCAGGTAAACATTTGTGTCAGTAAGACCACATTTGGAAAATTTCAGTTGTAGAAGTTTAGAAGTAGCTCTTAAGCAAGGCTTACTTTGAATCCATTAGCTCCACAATGCACAGTTGGATAAATAAGTATGTGAAAAAGCCATCAACTTTGGACCTATATATAAATACTTGAAAGTACGATTAAATCCCACATTAAAAAGACTTAAAATTGTCATGGATAAAAAAATTGCATATGTGAGCAATCGACTGAACAATATAATTTTTTTCCAATATTCACAGAATTTTAGGGAAATAAGATCAATAGCATTGTTAGGCAACCAAGGATATACGCCTGTATAAAGTTTGAATCATTAACTACTTAAATTTAGAGGATACTACATGCTTCTGTAGCACATATACCCAAATTAAAATACAGAGATTAACATGGCACTTGCACAAGGATGAGATGAAAATTTGTGAAGTATTCCATATTTTTCATTCTACAGATACAAGAAATGAAAAAAGTTATTAAAAAGTTGATTACAAAATTACAAGTGTATCAATACATATAATTCATATAATTAAAAGTTAGTTTGACATCAGTGTATTAAATCTTCACATTAGAAAAGCCTTTATGTAGCATAAACTTTACAAAACTTTTGAAATTATACAACTTTGACATTTTATCCCAAAGAAATATAATACTATAAGGACCTAGGAAAAAAATGAATCTTAAACTGTTTCTATATGGAATGCAATCTGAAAGGACACAATAATGAACCTATATATTATAAAACAATGTAGAATTCAGAGTATACCTAGGAGAGAATAAAATAGATTATAGGCATTATACAAACATAGAATGTAGAATATTTTAAAATATACTTTTCCAGCCAAGCATCAGAAATACTTTAGTTTCTGTACTACTGATTTCAACAGGTAAGAAAATTCTTTCTGATTAAGAAATCACACACTCTGCAGAACTCATTATAGATGTATACAAAAACTCTTGAATACATTTTGACATCAAAGGCAGGCAATTCACTTGGAAGAATTCCACGGAATCCATGAATTTTTACAGTAAGATATCGCTGTTGCTGGGTGCTGGAGGCTCACGCCTATAATCCTAGCTACTCAGGAGACTGAAATCTGAGCATCACAGTTAAAAGCACGGGCAGGAGAGTCCATAAGACTCTTTTCTCAAATAAACCACTAGAAAACCAGATGTGGAGCTGTGGCTCAAGAGTGCAGGGATAGAGCCCAAGCCCAGAGTTCAAGCCCCACGACTGACCAAAAAAAACCCCCACAAAACAAGATATTGATTGCTGTTATTTGTATTGTGAAAATATTTTGTATGGACACAAAGGATGGATTGGCATTTTTGAAATTTAAGAAACTTAACTGAACTATTAGAACTTAGAAAAACAATTCGTAAAGCCTTCCACAACTTCCAAGCGGTAGTGATACATATTTATCCTTTTGGCAATATCAAATGCAGTTTCTTCCAAGTTGTTCTTCAGGCCTGGATTGACATAATGGTTCAACAGGAGGAGATCCAGAATATCTTTGCTATCTCAATTCTCAGCAGCAAGGTGCAAGGGGGACAAGAGGCCTTTAGTTTTGTCATTGGTATCTGCATCATGATGAAGTAAAAAAGAAGCCACTCTGGTATTATTCCACATATATGCACTGTGCAGGGGTGTCCAGGCATCTACAGTTATTGTATGTTCCTCTTGAGCCACCAACTCACGGATAATGTCTAAGTGTCCACTGCAGGTTTCCCGATGAAGAGGGGTATACACATTGTCATCCCTAGTATTCACATGAGTGGCCATTTTGAAGTAGTCTCCGCACTGTAGTAAGCCGATCATTTTCAGCAGCCCAAAGAAATTTGTTTGGGTCCTTCTCCATTTTTTTCTTGTAATTGATACCATTCCTTACTTTTTCATCCTTTTCCTCATCTTCATCAGAATTGCCTAACCAGAGACTTTGATACCAGTGGGAATGAGGTGTCCATGTATTTCCCAGTGGGAATGAGGTGTCCATGTATTTCCCTAATAATTCACATTAGTAGAACTGGTCAGAAATATCTGGTGAATTCTTGCTTATGTTTTTAACCATGATTTATTTTCTCTTTTTCCATTTTTACTATTCAAAATTATTCTAACTAGAGTGTAGGGAATTGATGGAGAGCAGAGGAAAGATGTTACACCGTATTCAAAGGTAAAGACTGAAAATGAGGACCAGTGGTGTCTTCATGTGCAGCTCCTTCTAGGAATGAGAAAGTATGAAATAATGCCTTCTGTATAAATGATTTGGGGAATGGCAGAGCCGAAAATGAAATGATGCAACCAAAAATATAAAAGCAAAATAAATTAGGATAATTATGGAGCAATCATATTATCTATGAGAACCATGAAGGAGAGAGGAAGAGAGATGTGCAATGACCTAGTTAGCAACAAAATCCATGCCTCTGATCAATTTATTGAGCAAGCAAAATTTTATTTTTTAAAAATGATGGGAATAGAATGTATGTATTTACTTGAAATTAGTACATACATTTTTAGTAGCCTACATAGAGAGAAACATCTTTGACCAAATTACAGATAAGAATCTAAATCCTTGATAATTCTAGTAACAGATGTGACTGAAATCAATTGAATCCCACTTTTCCTGTACAGTGAAGGAATAGGTCCAGGCTAGGAAAGCAGCTAGAGAAGTCAGGCCAATCATGCTTCCAGTGTAAGTGGAAGCATGATTCTGAACTTTTTTTTTTTTTTTTTTTTTTTTTGCTGATTCTGAACTATTGCTTTGAACATTATATTCTCCAAGAAGAAAAAGTGAGAATTGATAGCAAAGGACTACTAATACATTTTAACTTCTCATTAAGCACTTTCAATCATCAAAATCACATGAAGACAATAGACAGGCCTACTTATTTAGATGAAATCAAGTGTCATTAAAAAAACAAGGAATTTAAGTAGTCATGCAAAGGACTTCTATTTTACTACTACATTATACATTTTTTTTCTAATGTTGGGTAACAATAAATAATGGATCTATTAGAAAGCTCCTAAGCTCATATATTCAATAATGAGTTCTCTTACATTATATCATGGTATTTTTTGTGTATGGTATTAAGAAGAACTTTACATTACTAACTTGAATTTCTGACAGGACAATATCATCACTGTACATCTTGCTTTTATACTTTCAGTTTCAAATTACTATCTAAATATGTGCATTACATAAGTATAGAGAAAAAAGTAGAAGCCACACTGATGACTCATGTCTCTAATCCTAGCTAAGATGAAAGATGAAATCTGAGGATTGTGATTTGAAACCAGACTAAGAAAAAAAATCCATTAGACTCTGATTTGAAAGTAACCAGCAAAAGCTAGAAATGGAGCTGTGGTACAAGCAGAAAAATGCTTGCCTTGAAGAAAACTAAAACAAAACAAAATAACAAATTCTGGCTCAGGGCCAGACCCTGAGTTCAAGCCATAGTGTTAGCACCAAAGAAATGAATTAATTATTTAGGTAATTAATTAATTAGAAATAAATTAAGTGGTCACATGTGGAGAGGTAGGTAAAATGTAAAACTTGTGGTGACTAGATTATGTATTATTTTGTAATAAGGCAAATTATCATTTCTCCTAATCACTAATATTTTATTTGAACTTTTTTGTATAATAAACCCTGAATTTTTCATGCATGTATATGTGTGTGTACATGTGTGCACATGTGTGTTGTGTATATGTGTGCATGTGCTGTTGCAATGTTGCTTGCCAATGTCGACAGGGTGAGGCTGAAAAGAGTTAAATGTTGTAATGTTTTTATTTATCAGTGTTCTGTCATGTCATTTCATTGGAACCACCCTTCTGTACATTTTATTTGTCAAATAATAACATCATCATAAACAAAGCATTTACAACATTAAGTTATATAAAAGAGACTACTTTCAGCTCTTATTATATGTTAGGTTAGAAGATACAGAAATAATTAAGTAGTAAGTTACTACTATAATATGACAGTACAAAATATGTATCTGGGATCTTATATGGGTTATAAATTTAAGTTACACTCATGAAGTAAGTTTGACTGACTTGACCAAACAAGTATTACTTTCTGGTTATTCCTGTGAAATCCAAGGTGAATAAACTCTTTCCAGATTTCTATTGAAAATAACTTTCTTTGTAAGATCATATCTCTTCTCACTAAGAGATAATCAACCCCATATTACGTTTGAATACCCCATCTTATTGACTGAAAATAAGTATTGTAGTTATGCTTGTTAGATATTCCTTTCATAAACAAACAAAAATCATGTGTCATCTCCAGATTGTGAATATATGTGAAGTTGTTTTGTACATGCAAAGGGAACTTCACTAATGACAGTTTTGTGGGAGTAAGTATCACAACTTTAACAAATAGATCTTTTTGAATATCTTTTCCAATAAAAATAACATCCCAGAGAGAGTCTTGCAATTTCTGAAAAGCCTTGGAATATTTAAGTATTATTTCAGTTCATTGACTATGCAGCTAAAGACATTTCTGAAATAAATATTAAGATATGAAAATGTAAGTGGGTATATAGGCTTTTTATGCATCATTTTATGAAAAGCCAGTTTTTATGAAACTAAATGAAATAGAATAAAAGAATGTAAGTGAATTTGGTAAGCTAATTATTAGTATAACTCTTTTCTATTAACAGAGTCCTTTGAATGTAGATGATAAAGTTAAATTATTTCCGTTGTGTCTATGCACTTCAGTTAGTTTTAGAATCTTTATAGTTATAAGAGTGAATTTGTAGTATAAATAAAGGTCTTTTAAAATGATTAAGATTAATCTTGTGTTTTGTGTCCTACTCTCAACAAAATAAGTTATTAGAGTTGTTGATTTTTGCCATTCCAACTGGGGTGAAGTGGTATCTAAATGTTATTTTGATTTGCATTTCTTTTATGGCTAGGGAGGTTGAGCAGTTCTTCATGTGTCAATTGGCCATTCTTCTTTCCTCTTCAGAGAAGTTTCTCTTTAAATCTTTAGCCCACTTACTTATTGGGCAGTCGTTTCTTTGAGGATTTGTTGTTGGGGGATTTAATTTTTTGAATTCCAAGTATACTTAAGTTATGAGACCCTGGTCCGGTGTATGGCTAGTGAAGATCTTCTCCCAATCTGTGGGTTTTCTATTGATCGTGCTAACTATGTCCTTTGCCGTGCAGAAGCTCTGCAACTTCATGCAATCCTATTTGTTCAACCTTTCTTTGATTTGTTGTGTTCCTGGGTCTGTATTAAGAAAATTTCAGCCTGTGCCAAGGAGTCCTAGGGTTTCTCCTATTCCATCTTTTAATGTTTTCAGAGTGTCTGTTTTGACCCCAAGGTCTTTGATCCATTTGGAGTTGATTCTGGTGCAGGGTGATATATAAGGAACTAGCTTTAGTTTTCTACAAATAGTTAACCAATTTTGCCAGCACCATTTACTGAAGAGGCTGTCTTTCTTCTATTCTATTTGTTTTTAGCTCCCTTATTCAAGATTACATGGCTATAGGTCTGTAGGTTCATTTCTGGGTTTTCAATTCTATTCCATTGCTCATGAGGTCTGTTCTTGTGCCAGTAGCATGATGTTTTGATTACTATGGCTTTATAGTAGAGTTTGAAATTTGGTATTGATATTCCTCCAGCAGTGTTCTTTCTGTTGAGGAACGTTTTTGCTATTCGGGGTCTTTCATTGTTCCATATGAATTTTTGGATTGCCTCTTCTATTACCTTGAAGAATGTGGTTGGAATTTTGATAGGTATCTTATTGAAATTGTAGATAGCCTTGGGAAGAATTGCCATTTTCATGATGATGATCTTTCCAATCCAGGAGCATGGGAGTTTTTGCCATTTCCTAAGTTCTGTTTTGATATCCTTTTTCAAGTTTTTAAAGGTTTCATCATAGAGGTCCTTCACTTCTTTGGTTAAGTTAAGTCCTAGGTATTTTATTTTTTGTGGAGCTGTTACAAATGGAGTTGCTTTCTTCATTTCAGACACACTTTTCTCATTGTTGGCATACAGAAAAGCTATTGATTTGGGGGGATAATTTTATACCCTACTACTTTGCCAAAGTTTTGAATCAGCTTGAGTAATTTGGGAGTGGAGTCTATAGGTTTCTTTAAATACAAGATCATGTCATCTCCAAAAAGGGAGAGTTTTACTTCTTCTTTCCCTATTTGGATCCCCTTGATGTTTGCATCTTGTCTTATTGCTGTAGCTAGGCATTCTAATACTAGATTGAAGAGAAGTGGAGAGAATGGACATCCTTGTCTTGTTCCTGAGTGAAGAGGAAATGGCTTTATTTTTTCATCATTAAGTATAATGCTGGCTGTACGTTTGTCATGTACAGCCATTATTATATTGAAATGGAAAGACTTGGAAAAAATTATATTAAGTGAAGTTAGCCAAGCCCAAAGAAACATAGGTCCCATGGTTTCCCTTATTTGCAATATCTAGCAGATGTCTGAGTCAAGCAGAAAAGGTCAGATAATGTGATATTAGGGAAATTAACCTTAAAATATGTATTCAAATGTTTTTTTTTCATTCATGCGATTGATTCTAACACATTTATACAATTATTTCTTTGTTGCTTTGTACGTCCCTCCCCCACAGTAAAACCTGTTCTTTCACTGTATTAGATGTTGGTAAAATTTTTGGAGGGGAAGGGGAAAAACAATTCGTTCAAAAATAGGGATACAGGTGGACCCTTGCAGCAATGAGAAGTACAAGTCGTTATGTAGAAAATGAACTTTACAACTTTGGGAGGGACGGGAAGGGTTTGGTGAGGGGTGCAGGGGGAGGATGGGAAGGGATGGGTAGGGGAAACAAAGGAGGAGGCTACAATGCTTGATAAGAAATGTGCTCATTATCTTGCCCATGTAATTGTAACCCCTCTGTACAGTATTAATAAAAAAAATTAAACAAAAAAAGCTAAAAAATGAAAATAAGTTATTTTCAAGTGTTAATAGTTTTTCATCATCATGATCATTATTATAAGGAATTAAAAATGCAGTAGTGTTGACGTCTTTTTAAAACAATTGTGTTTACAAGTTGGAGGGTCTTTAATTCATGCTTAGGTCTTGGTATCTATGAATTTTTAATTTTTAAAAAAATAATTTTTATTGTAAAGAGGAGTTTTATTGTACAGAGGGGTTTCAGTTAAATCACGTATTAAGTACATATCTTTTTGGAGCGTGTCACCCCTTCCCTATGATTTTTAACCTCTCTTTCCTTACATTAATCACAGGTCAGACTGCATTTTTGGGTATATGAACGGTAAAATATTTATCTGGTGTCAAATGTGATTTTTATATCAGTCTTTCCTTTAAACATTTTAAAGTAGTACATTTCTCTCAAAATGTTGGGTATAAAATGCAATCAGAATACTTCCAATGGTAAACAACTTTGTTGAGCCAAAATGTGGAAATTATTGGTCCATAAGGCCTGCAGTCTGTTTCCATCAGTAATTGGGCAGGTCATTCTTTCCGTATGACTGTGTTAAACAGAGATGGGGTCCCGAGGCAGTGCAGTGTTGAGTCATGGGATAGAATATGATTTCTACTATTTTGAGCTAGAATTCAAGAATGTTATAATTTAGCAGTTCCTTTCACCAGGGAGGTATAAATTTATTACGGACTTGAAGTTTCATATTACAGTTACCTATTTTCTTTTTTAATCTATTTTTCTTTTTTCTTTTTTTTTTGGTCTGTCGTGGCGCTTGAACTCTGGGCTTGGGCGCTGTCCCTGCACTCTTCCACTCAAGGCAAGCACTCTACTGCTTGAGCCACAGTGCCACTTCCGATTTACTAGAGGTTTATCAGAGATAAGAGTCTCACAAACTTGACTGCCTGAGCTGGCTTTGAACTGGGATCTTCAGACCTAAGCCTCCTGAGTAGGTAGGATTACAGGCAGGAGCCACCGGCCTCCAGTTTAGTTACCTACTTTCTAACAAAGATAAAGTGAAATATTATTAGAGTGTGCACAATAATTTTGGGAAATTTTCCTAGAATTAGTAGACTAAGTACTGGTATTTTAGTCATAAAATAGAATGAGGTTATTTGATATGGTGGGAATGGGCCACAGCCTAACACTTACAATGTGTGCAATGTTGTAGTAGTAATTCTAACTCTGAAGGCTTCATTATCATCGTCTGAAAAATAAAAATAGAAGCAGTTTCAGTTTATGGATTATTGGGTGGAGAAAATTAGATACCACAAGTATAGTACTTGGAAAAATAATCAGCATTTGATACTTTCTACCTGATATTTTATCATGTGGTGAATTCGAACATTTTTACTGTGATTTTTATATTGTGTCTACTTAGGATATGCAATGTGATGTATTGATACTTATTGAGTTGTTCACTTTTCTGTCATTACGAGGAAAATACCTGCAAAGAAAATTTCTGAAGAGGAAACCATTATATTGGCTCATGGTGTAAGAGAACGTAGCTTAAGATCAAATGTCTCCATTTTATTTAATTATATTTATATTAAATAGTTGTATGAGGGAATTTCAATTCAACAAATCAGTTTATAAGTACAATGGATTTTTCATAACTTTCACATACCCTTCCAAATCTGACCCCACATTTATTATTTCTAGTTGCAAACTATCTGTATTGAATATTATGCTTTCACACTCTTCCTCCATAACTCTCTTTATTCCTTCCCTTTGACTTCCCCACACATCTTCCAAGTGACAGTTTCCTGATATTTATTTCATTGGATTAAAAGGTCAATTTTATAAGAAATTTCATCGTTTAAATACTCTTCTGCAAATAGCATGCTTTTGTTAATACTGTTGTGTAAACTTGCATAAAGTTCCATCTTCCAAATACGCGACAGAACATGGGTCCTTTGTGTGTTTGGTTCTGATTTTATTTACTTAACATATTTTTAGATCTATCCATTTCTTTGCAAATGATGTAACAATCTTCATAATGGATGGGTGCAATACAATTATGTATATGTGCACAATTTCTCCAACCATCCCTCCATCAAAGGGCATCTGGGATTTTTCCATAACTTGGTTCGGTGAATAGTGCAGCAGTGAACATGTTTGTGAAAGTGATTTTACTGTATCCTTCTGGGAGAACTCATCACTCTCTTTCTGGGAGCAATGCTCCAGCCAATTTTCCTGAATAAGCACATCTCTCCCTTTATCTCCATCACAACGTTTTTCAAGTCCTTAAAAACACACTACCTACTACAAGTCTCAATAGACTAAAACCACACTGTGTCCATATTCTTTCAATACATTTTTCATAATTGTACAAATAATTTAGATAGAACCTTCTATCTAGTTTCCTAATGTGGGAATGAGGGACATGACAATAGAGTAAAATAAGAAATATGCAATGTATTTAGCTATTATCATATTTAAAATCATTTTCAGCTCTAACTCATAGCATCACTTATTATTATTTTAAACTTTATTTGATTACTTCATCTATGCCCTGTATTATAACTGGTGATTTAAATACCAAGGCAAAAAAGTGTGATTTGATTTTGACATTCATGTATGAGGATGCACAATATGGGCAAATAAATCGATTGGAATTAATAGCCATTATCCATTTTGTTAAAGTAAAGATTGTTTCCCCAAACTGATTCTCGGAATTCATATTCCATTCAACAACAAGAAACATGTGATAATTCCCTTTGTTTTGCTCCTCAATAACTTTTGTTTCCATTTAATTACATAACAATGAATGATTTCATAAATCTACTATAGATACAAAAAATATGTTAAAATGTTTCTATTCGTATGCATTGATATACACATACACACATATATATTATACAGGTTATAATGAAAATTTATAACTTCTGTAACTGTACAATTTACTAAATTATTAAAAATACAGATGGCTCATGCATGGAATCCTGCTTACTCAGGATGCTGAGCTCTGACGATGATGGTTTGAAGCCATCCTGGGCAGGAAAATCCATGAGCCTCTCATCTCCAAACAACCAACAGAAAATCAGAATTGGAACTGTGGCTCAAAGTAGTAGAGTGATAGCCTTGAGAGAAAAAGCTAAGGGACATCACCCAGCCTCTTAGTTCAAGAAATACAATCTACCCAAAAATATCTATTTAATTTACACCTGTGTAAGTAGAGTATCTCTATCACGCAAATGCACATCCATGCTCATTTGCAAGGTAACTCTGTTATGTCTGGAGTACCACATAACATTATCACTTAAGTAGAAAGCATTGCAACATGGGTTTACTCTATCTCATGGATTTTTCTCCACTGAAATACTCAAATGTTACAATTATTCCAATTATTTAATATCCATAGAGTTTGAATTGAGTGTCTTGTGTCTCCTAAATGGGTGTTCTTACCACTGTGTCATGCCCCCAGCCATAAGTTATCCTGATTAATTTTCAGATAGAATCTAGCTTCCTACTTGTGAATGATGGTGGATTCAGTCCACTTGATGTTATTATTCCTAGAATTTAGAATAACAGGTGCCTGGTATTGTGTACAGATTTTTCTGTCCAGTCTGGGATTTAACCACTATCCTCACAACAGTAGACTCCCATATAGTCAGGATTTTCATAAGCTTATCATAACTGTTTTTTTTTTTAATCTCTGCATTTCCTGCAGGTTCTTGAGTACTGAATTAATTTTTTTCATTTGTTTTGTTTCATTTGTATGTATGTGTTGAGTTGTTCTTCACTTTTACTTTTGTTTCTTTCACTCAAGTTCTTACCTATTGTGCTGAGAAAGCAATTCTTCTTTCTCAAGATAATCAAGGTGAACATTATTTAGTCCAAAGCAATTTCAGTAATATTTAAACACCTTCATATCTATGAATGCTTTACGAATGCTAAGCAATGAGAAGTGTCTTTTTATTTTCACAGCAGTCTTTGGCATACACAGACAGTTCATGAATTATATGAAGATAATAATACTACGGATGCTTTCCAGGAGGAGAAAAATCTATTATTAATTGTTTGACAGAGAACCCCTTTCTCGTGAAAAAAATATGCTGCTTGATGCAGGATTTCATAAAATCATATTACTAGGAGGAATCTACACAAACATTTAACACTATAAAGTTGAGACAGATGAATTGTCCTCCTGAATAATTTACTTTTGGGTCAAATAAAAGCAGGCTTCCAAAAAGAGAGTAGACTTTAGAGAAACATAAGTTGTATGTAAATAGATGCTTACCTGATTTTGTTAATTTTTGAACTAATACAGGGAAATAAAGTACAGCAAGGGAAAAAATAAAGAACTTCACATTGAAATACTCATTTGTGTGTGTGTGTGTGTATGTGTGTGTATGTCTGTGCACGCTAGTGCGAGTGTGCGCACACACTTGTGCATGTGCTCAAGCGTGCATTCATTATTGTTGAAGCTTAATAGTGCCTGGGCACTATTCCTAATCTTCTGTGCCTAAGGATATTGGTCTACCAGTTGAACCACTGCTCCACTTCGGGTTTTTTGGAGATAATCACATGTATTTTCATGATTGGACTGGCTTGGAACAGTGGTCTTCAGATTTCACCCTCCTGATTAGCTAGCTAATCTTATTCAGCCTCTGAGTAACTAGATAAAATTCTGCCTGTCCTCTATGCTTCACTGCTCTTTTATTCTTTTCCTGAGGTAATCCAAACCTAAGTCATATATATGTCTAATTGCTTTAAAAATACTGTTACTCCTTGGCACCACGGGGGCCCATATGTACTCTTAACTACATAGGAGGCATGAAAAGAGAACCCAGGCCAAAAGTTTAGTAGACATCCTTCTCAATCTATAGCTGGGTGCATTGGATCATTTCCATCATCCTGCATTATCTAGATTCTAAGATTGGAAGGACTGAAGAATCCAGGCCAGCCAAGGTAGGATTCTAGAGTAATTGGTGTGCAATTCTGATGCCATTGATGATGGGAAGGGTAAAAGGAAGATCAGGTGCATGTTCTTGTGGAAAGGAAACCCCTATCTTAAATTAACCACTGATATGACACCAGCCTAGCAAGAACAATACCCCAAGTTGAAATCCCCACAATTTCCGACAACTAAAAGAAGTATATATATTAATATCCAAAAGCTTAATACAATCTGTTCTTTGCTAAAATATCAGCTTTATCTGATTATCATATAATGTGACAGAATAGTTTCTTCCTTAAACTTAAGATGTATTTAAAAAGACATAGAAAATTCTTTCTCAATTATTAAATACAAATGAATAGCAAATTGCCTCATTTCTTACATCTTTGACTACCACTATAAATTCATTTTATGATTAGTATTGTTAGTAATATATTCTGATTTATTACTTTACTTTGTAACAGTTTTTAAACTTTTTGCTTCGCTGGTGAAATTTAAGTATTTAAATAGTAACATCACAGTATATTCCTTGGGTACTTAAGGCAGTGTTTTACAAAGTTTTTAACCAATGGCTTCTAAGACTTCTTAATTGATATATTGTTTGGTTTATTTTTAATTTCAATTTAATTTTATCATAAAGGTAATGTACAGAGGGGTTACAGTTACCTAAGTAAGGTAATGAGTACCTTTCGTATGGAAGGAACATTGTTATATCCTTCAGCAATTTTTTTTACACTCAAAAAAAAAAAGAACTACTGAAGTTTTTGCTGTTGCTATTGATTAATGGGTACTTTTGCTTTCTTTGTTCACGCGTATTTTATTACGAAATTGATGTAGAGAGGGTTTACAGTGACTTAAGTCAAATCAAGAGCACACTTCATTTTATTTTCTAAATTTTCAATTTTGAATTAATTACTTATTTTCATTTGTTTGCTTAGAGTAATTCTTTTTTCAGATTTGTAGGATTAGTTAATTTAATTTTACATGTTTTTATACATTTAAATTATTCTGACAAATATATTTTCTTTTAAAATATTTAACAGGGCTGGGAAGTTGGCTCAGTGGTAGAGCCTTGCATGCCTGAGGCCCTGGGTTCGATTCCTCAGCACCACATAAGCAAAAAGAAAAAAAAATCCTGGAAGTGGCGCTGTAGAGCGCTAGCCTTGAACTGAAGAGCTAAAGGACAGTGCCTAGGCCCGGAGTTCAGGCCCCACGACTGGACCCCCCCCCCAAAAAAAATAAAATATTTAACATATGAATATTTAAAATTATTTTCTTAATTATTATATGGTTGGTGAATTTAAACAAATTTATTTTCTTATAGTTCTAAACATATTTGTCCATGTAACAAATACTGTAATTTCAAGAAGCCTATATTTTATTATGAAAGTATTCATTACCTAGTCACTTTTTTGTAAATATTAGTACTTGAATAAAAATAAAAGTTTGAGCTGGGCATGGTGATTTGTGGCTTCCATTTTCTAGCTTTGGTGGGAAGTGCAAATTGGGTTTGTGATTCGGGAGAGCCAGAGTATGAGACCTTATTCTAAAAATATACAGAGGGAAATGATTAGAAATATATAAATCGCTTGCAAGATATTGACACCTGGTTATCATATTCAAATCTTGAGTTACAACACCAGTAACATCAATATTTTGTCAAAATAAAAGGATGCATGTTTCAAAATGTTTATTATTTAAAACTTGTTTACAGAGGTTCTCATATCTTCTATGTCTTAATTTTCAATTTACTTAATCAATAAGAATCCAAGTATATTGTGACTATATTATTTCTACTAAACTGTTATATAGTAAGAGAAATATTATGATTTCATGTATTAACATACTTTTAATATTTGTTATAATTTCCTCTGCATAATATGATAATATCAATATTCCAAATGTGTGTATGTGTTGTGTGTGTATGTGCTTTTGTGTGTGTGTGTGTGTGTGTATGCTTTGTGTGTACTTTGTAATGCATGGGAGATTACACGATTGCTTCACGTATGCTAGGCCAATATTTTGACACTTAGCTATACTGTCTAGTTATAATCTAAGTAGTGTTTTAAATTATGACTTTTAAATTTTCATTCCTAGTATGTTTTTTTCAAAATTATATATGATAAAATGTGATCCATCTTCCATCTATGTTAGCAATTTTTATTGTTATGTTATTTTTATTTAGAATATTTCCACTGTCTTTCCACTTCCAAACTCTTGTATTTGTTATTGATAAAGGTTTTACTTTGCTTCTTTTCACTCTTAATTCTTTTTCCCTTTAGCGTTTACCTATTCTTTCTCTTATTTTTTGGAATTTAATTATTATATTCTTATTACAGTTTCTTTACATTGTAACAGGTCTATACAATGCTTTATTTTCTATTTTATTTTTTTCCATGTTCTCTGGCATTCAGTCCAAACTATTAGATGGATTAAAAAGAAACTTGATTCAGTACGCTTTGATTATTTTCCTTGTTCTCTTCTCTGAAGTCTTTTTGTTTTTTGAAACACAATACTAATGACATAAAACTCCTATGTGTTCCATCATTCTATCCCCTCTCACTGTCCTCTGTTGTACAGCTCAATTAGTTATCATTCAGTTATATTATGATATAGACTTATCTAAATCTTAACTCATTCCTAAATTAATTTTAGTTGTTTCAAGCATTCTCTATACACATTTTTCTATATATAATACTTCCGGTTTTATGTTTTACAAGGTGCAAAATATGAGTGACTATCCAACACACAGATATCTCTGTAGAATATTGGTCCAATTGCTCAAAAAAATGGTATGTACATTCAAGAAATACAGGTCAGTCAGAACAATCTTGTAAAATGGTGTAGCTTGAGCGCTCATATTATATTTGAATGTTATTACCATATTCAGTAGTAAAGACAACATAGCTCTACTATAAGAACAGACACACAGAAGAATGTAACAGATTTGTCAAAAATAAATTCCTAGTTTTATAGTCAATAGATATTGAAAAGGATGCCAACACTTCATGAAATAAAAATAGAATCTTAAATGGATGTACTGGTACTATTGCCTCTCTAGATTTAAGGAATGATCTTAGACTACTAACTGAATCCTTGTACAAAAATTTAAAATAAAAAATGTTTATCAAACTTAATGTGGGACATAAAAACCTATAAAATATTATGTAAAATTTCATGACATTGGATCAGTAAAGATTTCTATAAATTTGAAATGGAAAGCATTAGTGGCTCGCCTATGACCCAGCAATCCGACTTTTGGGCATTTACCCAAATGTTTACAAACAAGACCACACTAAAGCTACCAGGACGACTATGTATACTGCAGCACTATTTAGTATAGCTAAGATATGGAACCAACCTCCATGCCCCTCAGTATATGAATGGATCAAGAAAATGTGGTATATATACACAATGGAATTCTATGCCTCCATCAGAAAAAATGACATTGCCTCATTTGTTAGGAAATGCAAAGGCTGGGAAAAAATTATATTAAGTGAAGTAAGCCAGGCCCAAAGAAGCATCGGTCCCATGGTTTCCCTTATTTCAATATTTAATATATGTCTGAGTCAAGCAGAAAAGGTCAGATAAGGTGATGTTAGGGAAATGAACCCTAAGATATGTATTCAAATGCTTTTATTTCTTTCATGCGATTGTTTCTGACACATTTATAAGATTATTTCTTTGTTGCCTTGTTTGTCCCTCCCCCACAGTATACCCCATGCTTTTACTGTATTGATGTCAGTATAATTTGTGGAGGGGAAGGGGAAAAACAAATCGTTTAACTAGTGATACAGGTGGACCCATTGGAACAATGAGATGTACAAGTCGTTATGTCGAAAAATGAACTTTACAACTTTGGTGCGGGGTTGGGGGTAGCATGGAGGATTGGGTGAGGGGCAGCGGGAGGATGGGAAGGGAATGGAAGGGGAAAGAAAGGAAGAGGCTACAATGCTTTTTTAAATTTTTATTTATTTTTTCTTATGAAAATACTGTATAGAGAGGTTACAATTACATGGGCAAGATAATGAGTACATATCTTATCAAGCATTGTAGCCTCCTCCTTTGTGTCCCCTTCTCATCCCTTCCTATCCTCCCTCAACCCCACCCCCCACAATCCTCCCTGCCCCCACCCACCAAATATGTAAAGTTCGTTTTTGACATAACAACTTGTACTTCTCATTGTTGTAACGGGTTCACCTGAATCCTTATTTAAACGACTTGTTTTTCCCCTTCCCCTCAACAAATTATAGCGACATCAAATACAGTGAAAGCAGGGGTCATACTGTGGGGGAGGGACATACAAAGCAACAAAGAAATAATCTTGAAAATGCGTTAGAAATAGTCGCATGAAAGAAAAAAAATTTGAATACATATCTTGAATACATATCAAAAAAACATTTGAATACATATCTAACATCACCTTATCTGACCATTTCTGCTTGACTCAGACATATACTAGATATTGCAAATAAGGGAAACCATGGGACTTATTTTTCTTTGGGCTTGGCTTATTTCACTTAATATAATTTTTTCTAAGTCTTTCCATTTCTTAACTAATGGGGCAATGTCATTCTTTCTGATGGAGGCATAGAATTCCATTGTGTGTATATACCACATATTCTTGATCCATTCATCTACTGAGGGGCATCTGGGTTGGTTCCATATTTTATCTATAGTAAATGATGCTGCAATAAACATAGTTGTGCTGGTAGCTTTAGTGTGGTCTTGTTTGTAAACATTTGGTTAAAAGCCCAAAACTGGGATTGCTGGGTAATAGGGGAGCACTATGTAGAGTTTTTTGAGAAACCTCCATACTAATTTCCAAAGTGGTTGAACAAGTTTACAATCCCACAAACAATGAAGTAATGTTCCCTTCTGTCCACATTCCCTCCAGCATCTGTTGTTACTAGAGTTCTTGATTTTTGCCATTCTAAATGGGGTGAGGTAGTATCTTAATGTTTTTTTATTTGCGTTATTTTTATGGCTAAGGAGGTTGAGCATTTCTTCATGTGTCTGTTGGCCATCCTTTCTTCTTCACAGAAGTTTCTCTTTAAGTATTTAGCCCACTTATTTATTGGGCAGTTGTTTCTTTGAGGATTTGTTGTTGGGGGATTTAATTTTTTGAGTTCCAATTATATTTTATATATGAGACTCTTGTCCATTGTATGCCTAGTGAAGATCTTCTCACAATCTGTGGACTTTCTATTGATCTTGCTAGCTATGTCCATGCAGAAGCTCTGCAACTTCATGCAATCCCATTTGTCCAACCTTTCTTTGATTTGCTTTGTTTCCAGGTCTGTATTAAGAAAATTTCGGCCTGCGCCAACAAGACTTAGGGTTTCTCCTATCCCATCCTGTAATGTTTTCAGAGTGTCTGCTTTGACTCCGAACTCTTTGATCCATTTGGAGTTGATTCTGGTGCAGGTTGATAGATAAGGATCTAAGTTTAGTTTTCTACAATTAGTTAACCAATTTTGCCAGCACTATTTACTGAAGAGGGTGTGTGTCTTCCATTTGATTTTTTTAGCTCCCTTATCGAAGTTTAGATGGCTATAGGTCTGTAGGTTCATTTCTCGGTTTTCAATTCTATTCCATTGCTCCTGAGGTCTGTTTTTGTGTCAGTACCATGCTGTTTTGAATAATATGGCTTTATAGTACCGTTTGAAATTTGGTATTGATATTCCTCCAGCAGTGTTTTTCTGTTGAGGAACGTTTTTGCTTTTCAGGGTCTTTTATTGTTCTATATGAATTTTTGGATTTCCTCTTCTATTACCTTGAAGAATGTGGTTGGAATTTTGACAGGTATCGCATTGAAATTGTAGATAGCCTTGGGAAGTATTACCATTTTCATGATGTTGATCTTTCCAATCCAGGAGCATAGGAGTTTTTGCCGTTTTCTAAGTTCTATTTTGATATCTTTTTTCAAGTTTTTAAGGTTTTCATCATAAAGGTCCTTCACTTCTTTGGTTAAGTTAATTCCTAGGTACTTTATTTTTTGTGGGGCTATTACAAATGTAGTTGCTTTCCTAATTTCTTCCACACTTTTCTCATTGTTGGCATACAGAAAAGCCATTGATTTTGGGGGGTAAATTTTATGCCCTGCTACATTGTCAAATTTTGAAACAGCTTGAGTAATTTGGGAGTGGAGTCTATGGGACTCTTTAAATAGATGATCATGTCATCTGCAAAGAGGGAGAGTTTTATTTCTTCTTTCCCTATTTGGATGTCCTTGATGTTTGCATCTTGTCTTATTGCTGTAGCTAGGCATTCTAATACTAATTGAAGAGAAGTGGAGAGAGTGGACATCCTTGTCTTGTTCCAGAGTTAAGATGAAATGGTTTTAGTTTTTCACCATTAAGTATAATGCTTGCTGTAAGTTTGTCATTAACAGCCTTTATTGTATTGAGGTATGTTCCATGGATTCCTAATTTTTCCAGAACCTTCATCATAAATGGGTGTTGAATCTTGTCAAATGCTTTTTCTGCATCTATTGAGATAACCATGTTGTTCTTATCCTTGCTCCTGTTGATGTGATGCATTATATTTGTTGGTTTGCGTATATTGAACCAGATTTGCATCACTGAACTGAATCCTGTTTGATCTTGGTGTATGCTTTTTTGGATGAATTGTTGAAGTCGATTGGCCATAATTTTGTTGAGAAGTTTTGCATCAATGTTCATCAAAGAAATGGGTCTATAATTCTGTTTCTTTGATGAGTCCCTGCCTGGTTTTGGGATGAGGGTTATGATGGCTTCATAGAATCAGTTCTGCAGTGAACTTTCTCTTTCAATTTCATTAAAGAGTTGAGGAGTATTGGTGTGAGCTCTGCTTTGAAGGATTTGCAGAATTCTGCTGTAAAACCATCTGGTCCTGGACTCTACTTAGATGAGAGGCCTCTTCTTGCTGTTTCTATTTCAATGCTCGATATAGGCTTGTTAAGCTGGTTTAAGTCATCTTGGTTTAGTTTTGGCATGTCAATATTTGCTAGGAAAAGGTCCATTTCTGCCAAGTTCCGAAACTCATTAGCATAAAGTTTTGAGAAGTATTCCCTTATAATGTTCTGAATCTTGGTTTTTTTCCTGTGGTGATGTTTCCATTCTCATCTCTGAGTTTATTTATTTGGGTGTGTTCTCCTTTTTTATTTTCCTTTAAGTACTTGGAAAAATGGTCATCATTGCACAAGTCAGTTAATAAATACAATGCAGCTTGATCGATAACACTCCTTTTATGATTTTTCTTTAATTTGTTCATCAAAATGTCATTACCAGTTATATATTGAGCATACTGTTCTGCTACTAAGAACTTGCTTCATCTGCAGTTTAGATTCCTAGGTATATGCTTTCAGATGCACAAAGACGATCTTCAGCCTGAATGCAGCTCAAAATGTACCTTCTGGAGAAATTATACAAGAACTCAGGGAATGGTGGCGCCTACCTCAACTGGACTTTAGAAATATAGTCCAGTTATTCTGCCCTAGATTTGTTAAAGATATCTTAACATGTTGGCTCAAACCAGAACTAAATTTGCCTTCTATAAATAGAAATGAAATTGAATTCAAGGTAAATGTGCAAGTTTAAGAGCTTTGCTGCTTCAAAACAGCAATTTAGATATCCAATCTCTCTGTCAACATAGTATTTCATGGGATACCACAATGTACAGTGCCTTGTGAGTGACAAGTGGAGATATGCCACTCAGGAGATGTAGAACCACTTCAGATGGGTAGTTATGAATAAAAGGTGATGGTTGGAACTGGCTCCAACATGGTGGGGATGAATGATGCAGCAAAAAAAAAATACCCACCTTGTTTCCATCAATGATTAGGTGCTAACAAATGCATTTTTTCTGACTATGGTCTGGGGAGTGTCCCTTTAACTCCCATTCAATCAAAAGTGTTTTCTGTGCTTGTGCTCTGAGATGGGACATCCAATAAGGAAAATTCCATACACATGCTCTGAGACTGGGAAACCAATTGTGAGACAGCCTGGAGCACAAGCCCACCCATTGACCAATCAATCCAGGAACAAGCCCTAATGGGCAGAGACAAAGGGTTCTACATCTACCTGAGGGATTTGGGCTCCTTCCAACCAGCTCTTTGTCCCTATTGTCGCTGGGGAGTGTGTTTCACTGATCTGTTTTTGCTTTAAGGAGGAGACTGTTTTACTGTTCTGTTTTTGCTTTGAAGAAGAAACTGCTTTAAAAACTTTTTTGCTTTCTAATTCTTTAAATAAAACAAACCCGAGACCTAGACAATTCTACTATTCTGAAGATGTTGGGGGGGATGGAAGCCTTGGCCTTCAGCTTTCAGACTCGATATAGAATTCGATCATTTAGGTGCTGTGGTTTCAGATTAATCTGAACCAGGCTAATGTCTACATTGTCTCAGTTCTTCTAACTAGGATCTCTAAAGTATTACGAAAAATTCAAAACAAACAAAAAATTCCAACAAGAGCACAGTACTAGGCTAGTAAAGGCTCCAGAAATTCTCAGGTTTTCTTTTTTTCTTGTATGAATCTAATTGAAAAGTTAAGGCAGCAAACTAGCATCTTTGAGGTGTTAAATTCTGTAGAATGTGGTTTCTTTTCTTCCTCTTGTTCTGAGATAGAAATTGATCTATTCTAAAGCCAGAGGATATGCTTTCTTCACCAGCTAGATCAGGTTTGCTGACTTTTGCTGTGTTAAAAACTGCTTAACTCATGTAAGAGCGAATTGAAGACTGCCAGGCAGGAGGGATTGAGGGTGAGATGTGGGAAGTGGTCTTATACGCTGCATCTAGAGGGCTAGAAAATATGTTGATCTACTCGCTGCCTCAAGCAATTCAGAATGTGGCTTGCATTTTCTAAAACATAAATCCAAACTTTCACCTTCTCCTTCCCACCAAGAATTCTCCCTCAGGCCTCTCCCTACCATAGTGTCTTGGCATCTTAGAACTGCTTTGCCTCAGAAATGTGGCATCAGAAGTGTGCCCTGTGGTCAGCCAAGCAGCTGCGATCTGCCTGATTCATCTATGGCTCTGAAAATGCTGCAGCCCAATTTGTGCTCTGGGCTCAGGGTTCAATATGTGTGCTATGTGCCACCATAGAGCAGGAATTCCTCTTTCTATTAGCAGTAGGAGCAGAAGTACAAGACAGGATCTCTATAATGTTGCGGCCGCACACAGCTGTTGGTTTCATAACCGCTTGCTGAAGCAAGTTTGCCTAAGGGAACCAAGGCTATATGTGAATAAGGTGTTTTCACCTGGAAGCTCATAAGCCTCCATTCCAAAGAGGCTGCTGCTGATAATAAATTCTGTCTGAGAATGGACTGTGAAGAAGTTAGAATGTTTTTCTCTGAAAGTGATGGCTTGAGGGAAGAGACTGACTAAGTGTAGCCATCATCTTACAAAAGCTCTTTTAACTAAAGCATATCTTGTCACTAAAATCGTTCTATGGACTTGAGGCATAATTTAATTCATAGAGAACAAGCTGAGTAAGAATTTTCTAACCATTTCTGGCCAAGTTGTCCTGGTTTAGTGGATTGCTCTGAAACTGATAACCCCTTTCAAACTAGCCAGCTGAGTCTCAGAAGAGCCAATTGAGCAAAATTGTGAACTCAATTTCTTATTAATACCAGAAGTAGTAACTCATTAGGGGTAAAACCTGGACAGACTTCCTATTCAAGGTGATTGCTTAATTGGCTTCCTGTCAATAACATGCCCTTTAACAGAACTAATGCTGTGTTAAGTTCCTTTAAACGTGGTGGTCTTTCTTGGGATATTGGGTTACCCTGTAGGAGTAGTCCCAACAATTTGGGGACTTGTCCAGGTTCCTTGTTTCACAAGTGGGATGTGGGGTGCGCCTCAGTAGGAGCCACATCCGTGGGGAAACTTGTAAGACCCTGCTCTTGCTGCTCGCAAGAGTAAGGATCTAAGACAAAAACCCTATATTCCCAAGGCCAACTATACCACTTGCCTCTCTAGGTAGGGGGAACAATAGGCATTTCTGGGAAACTTATCAAGATGCAGTGAAGGCTGAACCTATGAAGAGATGAGCAGTAAGCTCTAAACATAGCCAGGGGAAATGTCTAATTGTATTGTAGAGGACCACTGTTTGAGACCTTCCTGGACAAATAGAGTAGAACCTGTGCTTTGGTTCAATTGGCCATTCCTTTCACCCTAGAATTTCATCCACCTGTCCACTCTCAAACATTTTATACTAGTTAGGAGAGACCCCTTCCCTAGCAGATCATTCATATTTCCTATTTACTTAGGTGCTTTTCAGGATTTCTCTCCCCACCCCACACCGAGTTCCCAAAAAGATCAAAGCCCGAAACCAGATAGCAGCTTATGAATCATTTTTATTCTGATGATTAGTACAAATAAAATATCGTTTAGGGGCTGGGATTATGGCTTTGTGGTAAATTGTTTGTCTAGCATGCATGAAGCCCTGGGTTTTATTCCTCAGTACCACATAAACCGAAAAGGCTGGAAATGGCACTGTGGCTCAACTGGTACAGCGCTAGTCTTGAGCAAAAGAAGTTAAGGGAGTCCCAGGACTGGCAAAAATAAAATGTAGAGTAGAATAAGATAAACAGAGGTTTATTAAATATACTAAAAGATTTTTTTAAACCCATAAACTAAATGCTGTAGTAGGATGTCATGGGAAAAGTAGTTCTAGAAAATTATCTGAAATCGGAAGAGTTTGTGTGGTGGTTGGAGGCCAAAGCTGCACAAAGATCTTAGAAGGATTGAACTTTGGCAAGTGAATTAATTAAAAACTCAGATGAGGTCTGAGAAGGTGGCTCAGTGGTAGAGTGCTCGCTTTGCATGCATGAGCCCCGAGGTTTGATACCACAGCACCAGATAAGCAGAAAATGCCAAATGTGGCACTGTGGCTCAACTGGTAGAGTGCTAACCTTCAGCTGAAGAGCTGAGGAACAGTGTCCAGGCCCAGATTTCAGGCCTCACAACTTACAAATTAAAGAAAAGAGAAAAGAGAAAAAATGGGCTTGTGTGGCTCACGTCTGTAATTCTAGCTACTCTGAAGGCTGTGATCTGAGTATAGCTGTTCACAGCTGGGCAAGGCAGGTAAATTCTGTGAGACTCTTATCACCAATAAACCACTCAGAAAACGGGAAGTGGTGTTGTTGCTCAAGTGGTAGAGCACTAGCCTTGAGCTGAAGTGCTAAAGGACATCACCCAGGCCCAGATTTCAGTAACAAGAACGAACCACAACAGCAACACAAAGGCAAGCTACACCTAAAGGGTTTCCTACCAAGAGGGAGGGAGGGTTTCCTACCAAGAGGGAGGGAGTTTGGGGGGAGTATGGGAGGGAATGAAAATTTCCCTTCTAGTGGGGAAGGCATTACCTTCTAGTAAGGAGGGAGTTAATAATCAAATTGGTCAAAACATGATTCAGTTCCATAATGCCCAGATAAGTGTCTAATATTTGTCTGCTATTGACTTGTGAAAACATCCTGCTTGGGGAACTCCAAAAAGTCTTGATGCCCTTAAAGTGACCATGCTTAGTTCCAGGGCCACAGTAGACCCTCTAGTTAATCCTATGATATGATTGCAATTTCATCCTTGGAGCAGATACTTTGTGTATGACTTTCAATTTTGAGTCTACCCAGATTGAAATTGAGACTGTATAAGCTAGGTAAGTACTGTGCGTGATTCTGTCTACATACTAAATACTGCTGTAACTGTGTGGCAGGAAGGCCACACAAGAGGTCCTCTTTGTGCTGTCATGGAGCTCAGACCCCATGGGCATGAAATTCATGATAGGTCAGCCAAATGTGATATGAGACAACATGGAACATGCTGTTGCTCTTCTCAGAAGCAAGAGTTTACTTCAAAAACCACTGAAACTGACCGAATCCATTCTTTCAAGTCAACTATACCTGGGGAAAATTTGACATTTCTGCAAAAATTACATGGATGTATTGAAGGCAAACCCTTTGAGATGAGCAATAAATACTAATCATAGCAAGGGGAAATGTCTGGTGGTATTGCAGAAGACCACTATTGGAGATGTTACCAGCCAACTGGAGTGAAATCTGTGCTTTGGTTCAATTAGCCAACCTACACCTGACCATTCTCAAAAACCTTCAATTAAGTAAGGAGAGACTTCATAGGTAGGGGGTCATTCAAACTTCATATTTACAACTATGCTATTTAGGGGCCCCTGAATCTTTTCCAAAGAGCTTAAAGCTAGAAACCAGAAACAGCAGCTCAAATTAGTTTTATTCTGTTGATCTCCACAATCTATGGTGTCCCTAATCGGATTCTTCCAATATGCACTTTTATTTATCAGCAGTGTTTGTTAATTGGAAATACCACCAAGGAAAAGTAAGTAGGAGCCACTGGTAGGATTGAATGTGAAAAATTTGGCCTAAATATGATACTTGACCATATAAGATGAAGATACGTGAAATGAACCCCAAGATAGGGACACGAGTGATTTTTTTCTTGCTCTTGTTTCTAACATATTATAATGTTCCATGTGATTTTTGTTTCATTGTATTCCCCACTCCTCTACGGTATAACCCCTGTTTCCACTGTGTTTGATATTGGTGACCTGCACCTTGTATATGCACTTCTCTAATTTGGGGAGTGAAAGGGAAAAATACAAAACACTTAAATAGGGATAGAGGTTGACCTATTCTAACAATGAGATGCACAAGACACTGTTGAAAAACAAACTTTACAATTTAGGGAGAGGGGGGAGTATATAGTGTAGTTGTGGAGCTGGAAGGTTAAAGATGGAAAAACAAAGGAGGAGGTAACAATGCTTGATAGGAAAAGTGCACTTCACCATGCTCATGTACATAATTCCTCTGTACAATATTTTCACAATAAACCTGTTCAAAAAACAATAAATATATTTGAAAGGGAATCTGTGTGGTGGTTGGAGGCCAATGCTGCAGAAAGACTTACAAAGGTTAAATAATGGCAAACAAATTACCTAAAAACTGAGATGAGGTTGAGTGTAATCCTAGATGCTCAGGTGTCTTAGTACTGAGGATCTCTGTTTGAAGCCAACCCAGGCAGGACAGATGAGACTTTTATTTCTAACTAACCTGCAAAAAGATACTACTGGAGTTGTGGCTAGAGTGGTAGCCTTGAGCAAAAATGCTCAGGGACAATGCCCAGAGCATGAGATCAAACCCAAGACCAGCCCACAGTCACATTAAAAAGAGAAAACGTTTGTGTGTCCGTGTCTGGTGTCAGACCCTTTACTAGTTTGAGGGTGGAACAAGCATTTTAAGAATGAATCATGGTGTCAATATTTACCACTTTAATAATTGTTTGCAGAGTGATGTGTAGATGGGTGCTTTATCTCTTGTATAAGAGGTTTTGTTCAGTGACTGAAAAACTGCCTTAACCAAACACCTTTTTAAATCAAAATATCCTATTGGATACTGCTGAATTGGAAAGTTAGTGCTTACTAGCTTGGAAGAAAAGAAAGTAAAATCAGATGAGAAAATTGTAGAAGTTAAATCTTGAAGTGCTTGACTAATATAAGTACTGCACTTGTAAAGGTAGTCACAACGTTACCAATGCTATTTTACAGAAGTCTTAGGAGCTACAGGCATGGCACTCGTGGTAGAACACCAGCTGGGAAAAAGGTGGATATTTTTTGTTTAATATGGCCAGCTGATGTGTTTGTGGTTGATTATTAAAGCTTTTGACTAGTTTGAAAGGGGTAAAAACTTTGAGCCATCATGAAAGATGATACCAAAGTTAAAATTTGTGGGAGCCAGTGGTGGGCTTATTCAAGTAGAGTGCTTATTCAACAGACAGGAGGCCTTCTGCAGAAGAAAGCTTTGCCTTGCAGAGTTGGTGTTTGCATTTCTTGCTTTTGCTTAGTGTAGGTTATTCTCTCTTTCCCTCTTATTCCTCCCTTCCCATCACTGTCTTTGGGTTGCTTCGTTCTTTTCCTTCTATGACCAATGCAGCTGAGAAGCCCCTTTGTTGGATGCTGTTCCATTTAACACTCATTCTGTTCCTCCTCCTGGCTTCCATCCCTTCAGTGCAGTGAGACTGTTTTTTAATGTAATGAGAGTACGCTCAGGGAAATCACCCCTTTTGTACAAAATGCATTGTCAATTTGCCATAATTTGGATGTTTTCATACACATTTTCAATATATAATAGCATATGTAGCATATGAGATATGTTTCCTCTTTTTCTTATGCTTAAAAGTTGTTTCTAGTTGCACATAAAATGCATCATCTATTCCCCATAAAAATTAGTAAAATATTACACATGAGGTCTACAGCCCTTGATATACATAGCAAAACGTCTCAGGTGCCTACCATAATATCCACTCTTCCTGGGGCTGGGAAGGTGGCTCAGTGGTAAAGCGCTTGCCTTGCAAGCCTGAGGCCCTGGGTTCGATTCCCAGCACCACATAAGCAAAAAAAATAAAGCCGGAAGTGGCGCTATGGCTCAAGTGGTAGAGCGCTAGCCTTGAGCTGAAGAGCTGAGGGACAGTGTCCATGCCCAGAGTTCATGCCCCACGACCGGACCCCCCCCCCAAAAAAAAAGAAACAAATGCATAATATCCACTCTACCTTTCTGAATCAATAGAGACACTTTTCGATTTAAATGAAGTCCAAGCTAAGGAAAATAGTGATCACATTTCCCAAGTTAAATCATGAAGTGTTTGACTGATATAAGCACTGCCCTTGTAAAGGTAGTCACAACCTTACCAATGTTATTGGAGGTGTTAGGGGATAGGGGCATGGCACTAGTGGTAGAACAACAGCTGGGTAAAAAGTGGATGTTTTTCTTTTAATATGGCCAGGTGATTTGGATTTGACTGATTATTAAAACTTTTGACAATTTGAAAGGGATATTTGAACCATCATGAAAGACGATCCCAAAATTCAAATTCGTGATAGGCAGAGATGGGCTGCCTATGCAGTGTGGTTATTCAACTTGGCCTTGCGACAGACTGGATACGTTCTGCAGGAGTAAACTTTGCCTTGCTGAGTTGGTGTTTGTAGAATACCTTAATTTCCCCTGGTATTTGCAACATAGATCTTGCATGCCATTCATGAGGGATCTTAGGAGCCCCTCAAGAGGAGACACATCCAGCCATCTGTTCAGCCAACCTCATGGATGGGCTAAACCGGCCATCCTTTTTAGCTGAAAATGGATCTGAGATGTAAACTTAATCCGCATCATCAGGAAGAGGCCCACACAGCCACCCATAGAAGCAAGCAACCTCATGCATTGGCCATGTTAGAAAAATATGAAACTATAAGTACTGTTTTGCGATTTGTATGTTTGCAGGGACTGTGTATGAGAGAAGTGTCTTAGATTCAGTCTCTTACATTTTTTTTTGTCTAAGCGTCTTGATCTGCAACTTCATTTTTCCAGCTTGGAAGAATGAAAAGTTGATGATGGAGTCATCTCTGAGAAAAATCTCTAGTAATGGAGTTGAGAAAAGGGGTGAACAAGAAACACAGTCTGAAGGGCAAGTCCACCAAAATATCATATTCCCATTACAGCATGTCTATATGATCAAAGAATTTTAAACCTAGGAAGCCCAAGAAAATGGGAACTAAGAAGGCTCCCTCAGACATTCTTAATATTGTCATCTTTTAGGGAGAATGTGAGGAAAGATACAAAAATATGTGTTAAGGCTGATTTGTATTTTTGAGCTCTATTTTTAATGTGCACTTGATAAAAACTAAATCGTCTATATACCTGTGTATGTGTAAATATCTTCAGACGGATCTGTTACAGGCATTCAGTAAGTAACTGAGCTAATAACAAAAGGCTCTTGAAATTCGGTTATTTACAATATTCTTTTTATGATATTGCATAAAAATTTCATATAGGATTATTTTTCCTGAATATTTTATTTAAAAGATTGTTATTTAAGTTTGAAGGTTTTATAAAAGAGGAAAGACCAACAAATAGAGGAAACATAAGAATGATGAGTACATGTTTTTGAAGTAGTTATATAATAAACCAGTCAAGATTGTTTCAAGGGCTGGGAAGGTAGGTCAATGGTAAATTGTTTACTTTGCATGCATGAGGCTCTGGGTTTGATTCCTCAACACCACATATGCAGAAAAATCCAGAAATGGTGTTGTGGCTCAAGTGGTAAAGTGCTAATATTGAGCTAAAGGGCTGAGGGACAGTGCCCAGGCCCAGAATTCAGGCACCATGACTGAAAAAAAAACATGTTTCAAACAGCCTTGGGTGAGGAATGTGCAGGTGGAGCATGACTTAACATCTAAGCAATTGTGAAAAACCAACAAAATTTTTAATGGGAGGGCTGTTGTCAGAGCTTATGAAGCATGACTGTCAGAAGTTAGAACGCCAGAAAAAGGTGAGCCTGGACATGTGAAAACCTTCCTTTTTATAAAGATAAACTCTGTTTATATCCTGGATCTTCCAGGTAATTGAAAAGGTGGGAACCACATGACCTCAAGTGAGCTAGGCCCACTACTTAATCAGTTAGCTCAAACCCACTAACTATTATGGGCAAGGTTTGATCATCAAAGGACAAACTAGAATCCAAAAGCAACTTTATTATTTAAGTCCTAGAAAGGTGCCTGTTATTGCAGAGGACGAGTGTTGAAGACCTTACAGGCCAACTGGGTTGGAAACTGCACTTTGGTTCAACATACACCCATTTCACTCAAGCTTTTTGGACTCGCCAGGTTGAGAAAATACTAACACCAAATAAGAAGAGAGACCTCATCTCCAGAGGGGATCTTTAAGATAGTACACATATAGATGCCTCTATGATCCAGCATTTTGAATCATAATTTTATATAAAAATATATTTCAACATATGTCCAATGAGACACATGTACAAGAATATACATAGAAAAACCTTTTACAATAACATATAATAAAATATTGAAATGCCCATTGAGGACATTATACAATTACACACATTCATACAAAACAATATGCTCTATCCATGAGAAAAATTTGCATGGACTTCCTTTGGAAACAGTAATAGTAGATGGGAGAAATGGATAAAAAGACTACATTTTCTAATTATATGAGCTTTTTAAAATTGGAACGTCTGTAGGGATATAATATGAAATAATAGTTGCTCAATGGGAGGGTAAGTTGAAATGATGACAGGAAGTGACTACCAAGAAATATTGGAGAATTTTGAGAGGGTAGTGATGATCAAATATCCTAGAACTGAAGGTGATGTTCATAGTCCAACACTTTAACATTCTATGAGTCATTGTACTTTATCGAAGAATTACAGATTTCATTTGCATTACACTTAGAAAAAATTTTAGAATAGTATGAGAGAATCTGAGTGATAATTTAGAATTTAAAATAACAGAATTCTGTAATGCATAATTTTAGTATGTGGATGAATAAGACTATCAATAAAATGTGATCTGTAATATATCATTGGAGTGACTGTACATGATATTGCGAGTCAGTGAGTATTCTACAAAATTATATAGAGGGATGAGATAGGATTGAGAGGGATGAGAGCTAATGATCATCAAGATGCATAGTTTTGGCCGTGGAATAAGGATTAGTGGTAAACTGCTTGCCTTGTATATGTGAAGTCCTGGGTTTGATTCCTCAGTACTACATCAAAGCTGGAATTGACCTTATGTCACACTTGGTAGAGTGCTAGCGTGAGGAAAAGAAGCTCAAGACCCTGAGTTCAATCCCCAGAACTAGCCAAAAGAAAAAAAAAGATGCATTGTTTTAAGCTGGGCACTCGTGGCACCCGCCTGTAATCCTAGATAATCAGGAGTCTGAGGATTGAGGTTTGAAGTCAGCCCAGGCAGGAGTCTGTGAGATTCTTATCTCTAATTAAATTTCAGAAAAAAAACTGAAAGTGTTGCTGTGCCTCAAATGATAGAGTTCTAGCGTTCATCCAAAGGAGCTCAGGGACATTGCCCAGACCCAGACATCAAAGAAAAAAAAATCATTAAAAAACTATTCACAAACTGTCAAACAGCAACTCCAACACAACTACTTAAAGTTAATTAAAAATATGTTTGGAATCAAACACAAGTCATTTTGGGAACAAGACATAGCTAGAATTATAAGGTTGTTTACAGGGGACAAAGTAAATTATATATCATGCTGTTTGAGTTGAAATTTGTTCTTCAGTCTTCTTAAATCATTTATGAAATTTACATTATTGCCAATTCTAGGTCAATTTCCTTGAGGAACAGATTTAATTCTGCTGTATTTTCATAGGAAATCATAGAGGTGTTTTTTTTTTTTTTTTTTTGCCTCTTGTTGAAGTATATCTGATATTTTAAAGTAGATTTGTTCTAATATAATATTAATTTAATCAATCATTTCATTAGGCCATGTTGGTCAGAATTTTTCCAGTAAATTCTATCCCTTATAATAAATGACAGCATGCTGTGTCCGTCTCCTAATAATATCACAAAATACTTTATAAAATGAACCTAAAAGGAAGAAAGATTTATCTTGGCTTCTGATTTGATACATTCATTTTGCTTCTTATCCTCATTGTTTTGGGTTGTTGATGGCACGGTACCCCATGTCAGGAACATGTGATGGAGTATGTGTATTCATGGAAGCCAGGAAGTAAGAGGAGGAATGGAGAGGGAGAAGGAGGAAGAGGAGGAGGAGGAAGAGAGGGATTGGGAGAAGGAAAAGGAGAAGGAGACAGAGAAGAAAAAGAAGGAAGAGAAGGAAAGGACTTAGATCTTAACATCCTCTTTGATTGCAAGTTCTCAGTGACCAAATCTCTACAACTCTGCCCACTTGAAAAAGGTTCACCACCTCTTTATGGCAACATCGTGAAAGCTAATTATTAATCCCAATCCTTTATGATTTCAGATTTAACTTCTAGAGTGGTGGGTAGATATTTATGTACAATTGGATAACTTCTGTTCCTACATATTTACTTGAATTAATCAGAGGAGCTATTTGGCATGGAGGTGGTTTGGTAATACCATTGCTGGAGAAATTAATGAAATATTTTGAAAGCAAATATTTAACAGATAAGGAAGCTTCAAGAGATTTCATTTTGTGACCTTCAAAAATGATTATTTCATCTAACTCATAATGACTTAAATTTTTCATAATTTTATGGCATTTCCATTTAAGATTTTGTCATTTCTAGTGAGGCTCTTTCTTTCTAGTTGAAGGAAAAATAAATATTATCACGAGCATTTATTTCTTAATTATTCTATAGAGATTAGGTATATTATGAATTTCCTACCATTAAAAAATAAGTTATGTTCAAGTCTAGAGAAATAATTGGATAATGATGGAATGTCTTGCTTTAGTTATATTGATATTGATACAATTTCAAAATATTACTGTTGATATAAAGTACATGAAATTCGGTGTTTCTCTGAAATTATTTGGTAATCAAACCTCAGAAATACATTACCAGTAAATAATATGTTTATATATTCAAAAAATGTATAAAGCAACACTTTTATGTCAAAAAAAATTTTAGGTTTAAAAGAAGAAAAATCATGTGACCGCAGTAGATTTTATTTAAAGTTAATGACAATCATTCACATAATTCACATGATATAAGCCTGTCCTTCAGTTATTATCTTCTATGAAATAATATCCAAATGATACACTACACTGAGTTAAAGCAAAAGTGGCAATGTGTATTGGGAGGTGTAACTACTTCCAGATACCCATGTTGAAATTCTTTTCCCCTGTCTGATGACATTAGAATCACCCTTTCAGAGATGACACTGAAATAATTATCCTGATAAAAGAAGCCCCATATAACTACTCTGCCATGTGAACGTCCAGCAAATAGATTACAATGAACCAGAAAATGGGCCCCCATAAGACAAGGAATTGCTTTGAATAACCATTTTTATAACCAATATTCAAGCTTCTAGAGTATGGGTAATATAATACTGATGTTTTGAAAGGATTTACTTTGAAGTATTTTCTTATAACAACCCTACTAATGGTGACAAAAAGCAAAGTAGTTTTGATTTAAATTTCACAAATTCTTATAAAAAATTCAGAAGATTTTATTATTTGAATTTTATTGTCCAAACCTCTTGGTTAAAAATATTATTGAATTGAGGTTCAACTCTCTATTCAACTGTAATAATTAATTTTTGAATATTTTTATTATATTTTAGTAGTTGTGCAAAGGAGTTGCCATCCACTGTAACTGCTCAATGTCACCCCTTTCAACATTCTCATCCACCCCTCCCAATCAACCCCAATCCTTATGAGTCTCAATATTATGTTATGGAATTACTTGACATTTAACAAAGCAGTTTATGTGTACATTGCATCTGGAATTGTATTACCACTTCATCATCTTCACTCCCATTTCAACCTACCCCCTCCTTTGTATATTTCAATTTTGGGAAGTATGCAATAGATTCTTGCCTATATCCTATCCTTTTCCCCTTCCATTTCCTACCCTTCTCACATTGCTCCTCACTGTCCTCTCTTGCCGTACACATTACTGGAATTATTTTGTTGGGCTTTTACTTAGACTTTTAAGAGAATTATGCCAATTCACTACCAAAGAAAGCTGGAAGTGGACTCATGGCTCAAGCGATACAATTCTAGCTTACAGCAAAACCCATTGCAACAATGAGATGTGCAAGACGTTATGTCGAAAAACGAACCTTATAACATTGGCTGGGTTAGGGGGAGGGCATGGTGGGGGTGGGGTGTGTGTGGGGGAGCTGGGAAGGGATGGAAAAGGGAAACAAAGTCAAAGGCAACAATGCTAGATAAGAAATGTACTCATTACCATGCTCATGTAATTGTAAGCTCTCTGTATGGTATTTTCACAATTAAAAATAATAATAAAAAGCTCAGGGACAGAACCCAAGCTTTGAGTTCAAGCCTTAGAATAGTGCATATACATACACAAAGAAAGTAAGTCACTCAAGTTCGAAACCTTCCATTCCCTAATCCTAACTCTAATCCTGTTCAGAACCCTAAGAGTAACCTTGGTGATAATAGTAACCCAATGCTAAAATTAATGGTCAATACTCGAGTTCTTATACATCTTAACAGATATTCATTGTCTTTGAAATGATTTGCAGTTTGCTCCAAATCCTACAGATCCTTACTTGGACTCTGAAATATATCTTGTTCCCTATTGTAAATCATTAACCTCAAATCCTCATATCATGAACAATACCGTAGTTTCCATTGATATTAACTTTTACTGAACTCCCATATCTCCAAAAAGAAGCTGCAGGTTTACTTAAAATTGACTCTAGTTCCTAACCCTAACAATATATCTCAACCTCACTAGAAACCTAACTCTAAATTTAACACTATTGAACCCTGAATAGGAAACAGGAAATCTCTGTACGTTTTGTTAAATTTCACACATATTTTACTTGAAAGTGTTAGCAGAAAACTCAGTTTTACCTTAAAGCTTATCCTTCTCTAACCCTAAGTCTAATCTGAACAAGAAAAGTAACCCTAACCTTAGAACTAATTAATTGCCTTTGGATTCTAAAAGCCACAAAAACACATGAGTTTTTATTCATCCTTTGATTCAACTCATCTTTCTTAAAATAGTTTGTAGTTTTACTCAACATTTTACCATTTTTCTAACCCGAACCCTAACTGGAACAATCAGGCTAACCCTCACACTAATCATATACTAATCTCAATATTATTAGAAGTTTTCTATTTCACATTCATCCTAATACTAACTCGACTTGTTATTCGAAGATTTACTTCAGTTTGACCCTAAACTTTCCATTTCTCTAATGCTAACACTAAGCCCCGCTGGAACTGAAACCTAACTTTCACCCTAATGATAGTCCAATTCTAATGTTTAAGAAAAATATTTCAATTTAATCATTCCAATGAGTACTCCATTTTGCACTCTGGAAATGAGTTTCAGTTTGCCCTATTTTCCACAAATTTTCTGATTCTACTTCTGAAGTTATCTTGTTCTCTAACATTAGTTGTCGTCAAATTCTCTTAACAGGAAAAATATTGTAGTTTCCATTGATCCTACCTTTTCCTGAACCTCTGTTCCCTAAAAGAGTTTCAGACTTACTTATGCTTAGTCCATTACTTAACACTAACTCAATTTACACCTGTCTGGAAAACTCTCAATCTTTATAAGAATGATCACTCTGAAATAAATATAATGATAATACTCTAGCTACTATTCAATCTCACATTTGGCTTCTACTTTTTAGTGAAAACTCAATTTTATACTAAAAACTTTCTTATTCATAACACTAATCATAATCAGGACAAAATACTGATCCTAATCTTAATGCAAATTATATGTCAATACTAATACTAACTTAAGTACACTAGTTTTCACTCATCCTAACTTGATTCAAATAAGCATTCCAAACATAGGTTTCAATTTTTTCCAATATCTTAGTCATTTTCTAATCTTAATCTTAACTGGAACATTGAGAACAACTATAAGGCTAATTGTAAGTAGATTCTAATATTAATAGCACTACTCTAGTTCACATTCATTCTAATTCTTACCAGGCTTATTCTAAAATTTACCTTCAATTTGACCCTCATTTTTTTGTCCTTCACTCTAACCCTATCCATGGCTGGAATCCTAACCATAACCTTGACACTAACGATATCCAATTCTAAAATTTAGGAAAAATGCTCATTTTGTGTCATCCTAACTGAAATTCCACTTGTAATTCTTGAAATAAATCGCAAGTTTTCCTAAACCTTACAGATTTTCCCACTCTTAACTATGAATCTATCTTGTTCCATAACTGGAATAATTATACCCATTGCTCTCAAATCCTGATATTATGAAATACATTGTATTTCCAATATCCCAGCTTTTCTTGAATTCCTAGAACCTAAAATAAGTTCAGCTTTATTTAACATTTAACCCATTTCTTTTTTTTTTTCTTTTTGTCGGTCGTGGGTTTTGAATTCTGGGCCTAAGCACAATCCCTGAGCTCTAGGCATGGGCACGACCCTTAAGTTCTTTAGCTCTTGAGTACTTTACCACTTGAGCCACAGCACCACTTTCGGTTTTCTGGTGGTTAATTGGAGATAAAAGTCTCACGCACTTTCTTGCCCAGGCTGGCTTTCAACTGCAATCATCAGAAATCAGCTTCCTGAGTAGCCAGGATAATAGGCATGAACCATCAGTTTAGCCAATTTCTTTACTCTATCCCCAACCCTCTTTAACCCAGAAACCTAAACCTAATCACAATGTGAGTTAACACCAAATGGTTAATGTAAGGAAAATCGTCTAGTTTCTATTCAATCACACATTTTTCTTTTGCTTCCACTTCTTAGTGGAAAACCAAATTTTATCTTAAAGCTTATCCTTTCCTAATCCTAATCAGAACAAAAAAGTAACTCACACTCTAAGTCAAATAATATCTGAATGTTTAATGTAGCACAGACACTGGTTATTATTTATTCTAACTTTGATTCCATTCAATCTTCTTAAAATATGTTGCAGTGCTACAGAATATCTTACATCTTTTTCTCATCCTAGCCCCAGATCTAACTGGATTGCATTTCTTAATCATAAGGCTACATATAACTGAATCATAATGTTAATATCAAGCCTCTATTTCACATTTATCCTAACTCTTGCTCAGCGTGTAGGTCTAAATTTTACTTGCATTTTGAACCTAAATTTTTAAGGTGTTTTTCTATTTCTTTTCAGTTATTATTTTTTATTACTTTTTAAATTTTATTTTATTGTAAAGATGCTTTACAGAGGAATTAGTTACATGTCTAAGGTAATGTGTACATTTCTTTTTGAGCATTGTTATCTCCTTTGTTGCTCTCCCACTATCCCTTCTTTCCCTACCTCCCTTACTCCGCCATCCACATGGTGTAAAATTCGTTTTCAACATAGTTCTTATGAGTATCATTGTTGCAATGAGTCATCCTGTGTTGAATCTAAATTATCTATTTCTCTAGCCCTAATTCTAATTCTGTCTGGGATCTTAACTATAATAATAATAATAATGATAGTTCAATCCACAATTTAACAAAAAATGTTCAAGTTTTTATTCATCCTGTTGATCCACTGTACATCATGAATTAAGTTGCAGTTTAACTTAAATCTTTCAAATAAGATTATATGCACATATATAAAGATGTAATTTTATGTGAAAAGCAGATCTTTGGAAGAAGGAGTAATGGAAAGGAAATAGAGGGAATATAATCAAATGCTTTAAATATATGATGGAATTGCCACTTCTGACAATTAAGAATCATTAACAAAATAACTAAATATTAATAAATAAATGTCACACTTCCTTATTTAACTTAATTAATACTTAACTTAATTATTAAAATTAATAAAAATATATCAATTAAGAGTCCATGACAACTAATATAAAACAGTTATTTAGTAATTGTTTGAGAAAAAGTAATTGTCATGACTTTTAGGAAATTAAGTTTCTATTTTCTTACAAAACAATGATTTAGGTTTACTAATCTAGTATTTGTAGTAAGTTTAGAGAAAATAATTGTCATGAAAAACAAGAAAATGTACATCTTGTTTCTTGAATGAGTGATATTTTCAACATTGTCTTTTATTCAAATGATTACTTAGATTTACTTTTCAGAATAAATGCAATTTTATCTCCTTTGAACAAGTACTTACCCTGCAATTAAATATATGATTATAGCCAGGTATTTAAAAGTTAAATTTTCTATGATTGATATGTAGCTCTACATGTTCAGAATGACATGATTTTTCTATTCATAAAAGTCTAACCTCTGGAATTTTTCCTTCATCAATATAAATTATCTCATGAGGCTGTTGTGAAGGCTCCAGTAACAAGTGTGGTCAAAAACATTTCCTGAATTCTAAATTTTAAATCTAATCATTTTTAGCCTTTTATTATATCATTTATTATCTCTTCAGAGCAATTAAACTAAAATAAATATTACTTCCTAAACATTTCATTCACATTGTAAATAATATTAACATAGTTCACAAAGAGACTATTTCAGACTCATCATATTTGATGATCTTAGTGTGAAGAATGTAGAGTATAAGGTCCTTATACTGAATGGTATTTTTGGTTGAATTAAATTAAATTATATATCTGGATTTCTAATTTGGAGGTTAATCACATGGAAACAGGAAAATAATGAAAATATAATTAATTTGGGACCATTTGTCTTCTTAAAATTATGAAGCAAAAAAATCTCTAAGAAATATATTTTTCAATAAAATGTTGCAATCCTATCAAAGTGCATTATAATTTAATATAAAGTTTATCTCAAAATAGAAATTCTTCAACTAATCTAATGTATGTATTCATGTAAAAATTCTATGACTTCTAGTCTTGTGTGATTTTAATTATAGATATATGTTATATATTTACATATTATATAATATTTATTTATATTCTATATTCTATTTATTATATATTATTGTTGTGACATGATCCCTACTTACATTTATTACAAACTTCTGTAATTATACAAATCATTCCTGTATACATTAATCTACGTAAGATAATGTTCAAACAAAATTATCTTTTTTCTTCTTCAACCAGGGAAGGAAGAGGTGCTGAAGTATATTAAATGAAAGCACTCTATGAAAGAGTTTATGAAATGGAAATTTGCAACATGAGGGTGTGATCATGAGCACTTTCTACTTGGTTGAAAAGGAATTCTTGTTTCTACAGTACTTTCTTACCAATTTAATCACACAGGGAAAGCCACACAATCACACAGGGAAAGCCACAAAGTTTATATGAAGAAATTGCATTCCTAAAAGATGTGGCAACCCTGCTCCTCAATCTTATCACTAGTTCTTTGCGCTTGCTGGCTGATCTATTTCTCTATCATATGTTACATATTATTAAGCATATTAGTAATTCAGCAATGAGTACATTGAAGGAGACTCCTGAAAATCACAGCTATTGCGGAGTAATAATCAGAAAAGTGGAAAAAAGATTATATTAATCTCCAATTTTTCCCTTTGGCCTTCAATATAGCAATTAATTGTCAAACCATTCGTGTAAGATGTTAGTTCATTTCCCTTTCTAATTAGAGATTAAGAAAGTGCTTTTTGCAGTAAAAAGTGATGACACTGGTATCAGGGATCTGATATGAGCCCCTTCTCTAAAAAGTAATGCTCTATGGACTGAAATGTAGAAGGCACACTAAAATTTTCTCTCTCTTTCTCTCTCATTCTCTGTCTCTGTCTCTGTCTATGCACACACACACACACACACACACACACACACACACACACACACACACACATACACACAGCTGCCTCTCAGACACATCAGAAATCAGTTCCATTCCTTTGTAACGATAGTTGATTGTTGTTTGCTCCATTGGTTTTTCTTTCCTTCAGGATCTTGCCTGGACCTGTATCTTTCCCTGAGTTCAAGTCTCTTATTCTTAGTATACTCTGTGTATTCATAATATGTGCCTGGCTGCCAATTAACAGAACTATGAATATAGTGTCCTCAAACTTGACATTCAAGTAAACTCCATGAATATATCCTCCTATTCCAAAATACTAAAATTTATTGTATCTAGAAACCAAGAAAACACCCACCTTGTTATTTTAGTAGCAATTGACATCATGAAAGTAGAAGACTATTGATGAGGAACTGAGGTAATATATTGGGAATATATGGGAAAATGTAGAATACTGGATATGTGTTAGAGATATAGAATCATGTTCTATATGCTCATTTATTGAAAACTTGTCATCCTATATTGAAAGCTCAATTTACATACACAGTTTTCCAGTTACTTTGCTTACCTATCTTCCTTTGTTTTTGTTTTTGTTTTTATTTTTGTTTATTTTTTCTTCTTTCTTCTTTATTGTGAAAATACCCTATAGAGGGGTTACAATTGCATGGGCAAGGTAATGAGTACATTGTTTTTATCAATATTACTGCCTCCTCCTTTTTTCCCCTTCCCATCACCCCCCCAACTCCAAAGTTGTAAAGTTCGTTTTTCGACATAACATCTTGTACATCTCTTTGTTGCATTGGGTCCACCTTCTCCTCCACAAATTATACCTACATCAAATACAGTGAGAAAAGAAGTTAAACCGTGGGGGAGGACATAAAAAGCAACAAAGAAATATCTTATAAGTATGTTAAAAACAATAGCAAAAAAAAATCCATTTGAGTCCTTAACTTGGGGTTCATTTCACTTAACGTCAACTTATCTGACCGTTTCTGCTTGTCTCAGACAAACACTAGATATTGCAAACAAGGGAAACCATGGGACCCATGTTTCTCCCTGACTCATCTCCAATTAAAACCATCAGAAAATCTGGTCAGATAAGTTGATGTTATGCGAAATGAACCCCAAAATAATGATTCAAATGGTTTATCGTTCTTGCAATTGTTTACCTATCACTTCTGATCAAAAATCCTCTTACGAATTTTTAAAGTATCTTTGAATAAATCACACTATTTGCATGTATGTATTATCTTAAGGAGAGGCAGTATGAATCTACATCTTTCATTCTATGTGACAATTCTTATTTTTTGTTTCTCTGTTTACTGAATAAATATATTCCTGGAAATAGGTTATTCACAGCAAATCTGGATGTAATTTTCATTTTTTACATTTCAAATATGATATAAATTTGTTTTGACTAGTCATTTTCTAAAAATGATTGATATTCATGAACACTAACATTTTGGTGACTTTAAGTAAATTGAGACCTGATCTAGTAGTTCTTGTGTCTAATTGATTTAACTATTAGATTATTGATGTATAAACATGTTCATGGCAGATTTTATTTTTATATATAAAATAGTCCCCAAGGATTTGCTTTAAAGTGATGATGGGGGAGGTTGTCTTCCTGTTCCAAACTTTATATTTATTTCAGTAAAAGTACTAGAAATACATGATGTTTACTGGAGCAATATAAAAGATGAGAATATTTTTCTAAAGAGAATGAATTTATTCATTAATACATAGAAAAGAGTAGAATAGTCTGGTTTCTTCCTTGAAACTCCATAAATTTCTTATGAATGTAGTTAAAGATGAGACTCAGAGATACATTCATCTTAATATTACATCACAATATAAGCAATATACGTATTTGAAGGAATTGGTCATTCAAAGCCCTAGTTACCTAATGGATGAAGAATGGAATTGGAAATAGCAGAGGAAAAAAATTCAATATGCAGCTATTATGATTTTATAATACTAATATGAAAGAAATAGCACTTTTGCCTTTCTGAAGAAGAAAGTTTGGCCAGTAATTTCAATGTAGGATCAATTGTAATGAGTCTAAAGTCTTTTTCCTCTAAGATATCCAAGAGCAATATACTCATCCTCTGAAGAGTAAATAAGTAATCATTTTAATTAGCTTGCTTAATATTAATTCACTTGTGGCAAATAGGTTAGAATGTCTGCTCACTTTCTTTCAATGTGGTAACATACATTTCACATTATATTTGTCTCTTCATGAAAGCCTGGAATCACAATTTCAAAGTAATACTAACAGAAAAACAAAAATAACCTGATACAACAATTAGAAATCCTAAATTATGTGAAAAAAGTAACAATATATAAAATAAATCTGGGGAAGAGGTAAAACAATGGCAGAGTAACAACAGAAAATTACCCTAGCTTTCGCTAATGAAACAGATTTATAGTCCTAGCAGGTACTTCATTTCTAGAGTATCACCACAATTCAGCTACAATTATATATATAGACATAAAATTCAAAAGAAGATTTTATGCTGTCTTCACAAGAAACAGAACTCTATGAAAAGGTGCCCAGCCAGCCAGATAACTGCTGTGACTGTTCTGGCCAACATATTCAAAAGCACAGCTGCAGTTTGGAAATAAAGGCCACATGGGAAAAAGCAGGAACAGAAATATACATCAGAGACAACCACATCCATACACAGAGACAATTCATCATACCACTGGACATTCTGAACTGTCAATGGAACCACAAGTATTAACATCACAACATTTCACCACAACTGATTTCTATTTCTACACTTAATGGTCTAGAGAAAACCCTAATTCCAAAAAACAAATCATAACAGAACATCAAACCAAGTATATAGAGAGTCACCGATTAAGATCATAGTACCCCAAGAGAAATCCTCCAAATGGACAGAAAAAATCAGAAAAATACAAAAAAAGTGATGTCAAGGTGTTATAATTCACACAGTAAATAACCAGGCAATAGAAGACACAATCAAGGACCTAGAAGATAGTTTTCAAAATACATTACAAATACTGCTGGAAAATGTGACTAATGACAAGATACAAAACCTCTACAAGGAAATTTGTGAACAAGATGAGACCAACCAAATATTAGCAAAATAATTCATGGAGACTACAAGCAGAAAGATAAACAAATTCTGAGAAGGCAAGGGAGTCCAAGGAAAAACAGATGCTTAGTTAAAAGATATGAGAGAAGACACATTAAAAAAACAACCCTCCCAAACCCCTCCATTCACAGAGACGATGTAAATAAGTCCATACAAGACCTAAAACAAAGCTTTAATAAAGATATAGAAGTACTAAAAAATGACCAATAAAAGACAGGGAAATCAAAAACAATGTAGAAAGTCTCCACAGATGATATAGAACATAATCTCAGGGGTCAAAGACAGAATAGGTCTAATAAGAAAGAGTAAGTAATCATTTACAACAAATCCAAGAAATAAGAAATGACCTTTCCAGAACTTCTAGACTCAGTTGGAAGATCAAATTTGGGGGAGATATGTATCAAAGAGAAAAGCAGGAAACTAAATGGATGGGAAACATTACAGAATTCTAGCCGAGAATATTCCAAACATCCAAAGAGATACAATCATTCAGAGAAGAGAAGCCTTAAGAACAGCAAACAGATAATACCAGAACAGAACAACCCACCACCACATCATAATCCATTAGAGGATCATTAAAGATCAAGGAAAGTATTCTTAAAGCTGCCATAGAGAAAAGACTGATTATTTATAAAGGATGTACAGTCAGAATAAATTCAGATTTCTCAGATGATATGTTACAAAGGAGAGCCTGGCATGATATATCAGAAACATTAAGGGCCAACAACTCCAACCGTGATACGGTCCCAATCCAAACTCTTTTATATTCAAAGGATATATAAAAATATTTCAAGGGGAAACAAAGGAGGGGGCTACAATTCTTGATAAGAAATGGACTCATTATCTTGCCCATGTAATTGTAACCCCTCTGTACAGTATTTTCACACAAAAAAATTCATGACAAATAACACTTGAAGCAATGTACCCCCACCAAATCAGCAGGATAGAAGTTAATCAAATATACCCTACATAGAGAAGGTCAAGTACTACAGGAACTGGATATATAAAATACTCCCTACCAGAGAACCTGGTAAATATATTGAGTAGATGAGGCACAGTACCTAACAGCAGGCGTAAAACATAGCAGGACTTATCAGATATTTCACAGCTTTAACTTTCAATATCAATGGTCCTAACTTTCCAATTAAAAGACAGATTATATAGCAGTATCAAAAATTAAGACACATCCATCTAGTATCTACAAGATACACATTTTATTGACAAAATCAAACACATACTCAAACTGAAAGCCTCGAAGGAAAATTTTCCAGCAAATGGACACAATAAACAAACCATAGTAGAATTACTAATAAAAAAAATAGAACTCAGATTAAATTTAGTAGCAAGAGACATCACATACTAATAAACACAACTCTCCATTAGGGGGATATAGCAAGTCTAAATCTCAATGCCCCGAATCCTGAGCACCCCACTTCATCAACCAAATACTCCTTAACTTAAAAACACATCCCAACACTTCATTGTCATCCATGGATAGATCATCCAAGAAAAACTCAACCAAAAATCCGCAGACCTTAATAACTACATTGACCACCTAGCCCTAACAGATATCTACTTAACATACAGAATATACCGTTTTTGCAGCAGCTCATGGAAAATTCTCCAAAATAGAACATATCCTATGCCACACAGAAATTCTGTCCAAATTGAAAGGCAAATTAATTGACTTCCCTTATTTTGTCAGACCATAACAGAATAAACTTAGAATTAAACAGCTAAAGCAAAAACAAAATTCTCAAACCCATGAAGACTGAAAACATACTGCTGAATGACCAGTGGGGCACTGAAGAGATTAGAATGGAAAACTGAAAGTTTCTGGAATTTAAAAAAATGAACACACACAAAATAACAGCTTCTCTGGGACACATTCAATGCATTACTTAGAGGAAAATTTATAGCTCTGAGTGCATACATCAAGCAATTGGGAAAATCTCAAATCAGTATTTTAATTATGTACCTCAAGCTATATACCTCAAGCTCCTTGAAACAGGAACAAGCCCAAACCCAAATCAGTAGACAGAAGTAAATAAAAAAAATCACAAATAACTAAATAAAGACAAAATAAAACATAGAAAGATCAACAAAACAGGTTTGGTTCTTTGAATAAATTAATAGACTTGACAGACCCTTACCAAATCTAAGAGGAAAATTTATATAGATAGAAAGATAAATAGAAATCCCACAGATTGGGAAAAGATCTTACTGCAGCAGACAATGACCTCATATTTCAAATATAATTAGAGCCTCAAAAGTTAAACTCCCTTAAAAACAATTCCCCAAAGAAATCACAGCCCTCATAATAAGTGTGCTAAAGATTTAAAGAGAGACCTCTCTGGAGAAGAAATATGAATGGCCAATAGGCACATGAAGAAATATGTAATATTTCTGGCCATAAAAATGCAAATCAAAGCAACATTGAGATTCCACCTCACCCCAGTTAGAGTGACCATTATGAAGAAAACTAATAATAACAGATGCTGGGCTGGTGGGGATGGGGCCAAAAAGGCACATTACTACATTATTGGTGGAAATGTAAACTTGTTCAAATACTCTGTAAAGAAGTATAGAGGTTCCTGCAAAGAGTTCCCCTATGGCCCAGCAATCCCAATTCTGGGCATTTACCCAAATGACCACAAACAAGGCCAAACTAAAGCTACCATCAGAACTATATCCATTGTAGCGTTATTTACCAAACCTAAGATATGGAACCAATCCAGATGCCCCTCAGTAAATGAATGTATCACGAAAATGTCGTATATATTCACAACAAAGTTCTATGCTTCCGTCAGAAAAAATGACATTGCCCCATTTGTAAAGAAATGGAAAGACATGAAAAATATAATAAATCAAACAAGCTAGACCCACAGAATCATAGGCTAGATGTTTTCCCTCATTTGGAAAAAGTAGAATTTGTCTAGGATATTCATAGAAAAGATCAAAATAGCTCATTAGCTTTATGCATATCAATGTAAAAATGTTGCTTATCAAAATGAACTCCAAGAAATGAGTATAAGATGATTGTATAATGAACTGTTTTTAGTTATTTCAGTTTACTTTTTCCCCTTTTGTTTATTCTCTGTACTCACTATTTTTTCATTTCTGTTCTCTTGGTCTTATGCATAATTTTATCTGATTTAGGGATGTGAAGGTAAATCACAACAATGGTGGGACAAAAATTAACCAAAGCAACAGTTATATACACTAGATACTATGTTAGAAATGAACTTTATAACTTTGGGGGAGTGGGATGTCAGGGTTGGAGGAAGCAGGAAAACATAAGGAAGGGGTAACACTGTTCAAAAAGAAATGTACTCATTATTAATGTAACTATAACCCACCCCTCTGTATATCACCTTCATAAAAAAAAAATAAGAACTATCCCAAATAGATCAAATTAGAAAAACAATGAGACATCACAACATAAAAAAAAATTGAGAATGTTATAAGAGTATTTTGAAAACCTTATGCCAATCACCTGGAGAATCCTGGAGAAATTGATGTTTTCCTATACTGAAACTGAACCAAGAAGTGACACGTAAGAGGAGTCATACCTTCGTGCACTGTGTGGTGTGAATTTTACCGCATTGCTGAACCCTTCCACCTAATACCAAAAGTCACGTGCAATAATTTATTATTTGATGTTATGTGAGTGCTAAGTGTAGAATACACTTTGAATTATTACATTAATTCACAGACATGAACAATAATGATATATTATTTGTTTAAATTTTAATGCTTCTCAATTTTACAATTCATGAAATATATTATTAAACTTAGTTTCACTTTCTTCTTTCCTATAGCTACTAAAATTAAAATTATATAATAAACATTCAGTACTAAGAAATCAATAATAAGTAACCTATTATAAAAATAATATACTATTAAACTGTGATTTGATATTATAGTTCTAACAAATTGTGATATAAAAAACATTTGATAGAATTATGGGTAATATTTTTTAAACTTACGAACATGCTATTTGTTGCCTAATTGTGTCATTTGTTATTCTTGGCCCAAATCATCTCTTCCCCTTGTTTAGTTTTTTAGTTTATCTCTATTGGTTTATTGATTGTGCTTTTCTTTTCCTTTTTAGTGACTAACATGAGGCTTAAAACCTGTATGCTAGTTTATTACTTCTTATGTTTATGTAAAATTACTGCTTTCCACAGCTCTTCTATTCTTCTTTGTATGGTATAGTAATTCCCTCACTCCCATCTCCTGTATTGCTGTTCTCATGTATTTGATTTTATTTTTATACAAATTTTATTGTCAAGGTAATGTACAGAGGGTTATATTTACATAAGTAAGGAAATGAACTCATTTCTTTATTAACTTGTTACACCTTCCCCCATTTTCCTCCCTCTCCCCTCCCAAAGGCCGCCCCCAAAGTTATTTCCAACATATTGTCTTGTGAGTATGACTGTTGCATAGGTTCCCCCTTTGTCCTTTGTCTCACCATTTTGTTTTTTCCCTTTCCCTTGCTTAGTTCAGATCAACATATTTACAATTCCCAGGATATCAAAATCAAATACAGTGACTACAGGGGATAAACCGTAGGTGGGGGAAATACAAAAAGTTAAAAAGAAATAACATAGTATATTAAGAACAAAAACAACTAAGAACATGTCTTAGAGTTCATTTCACATGGAATCACTTGTTAGGTCAAATGTGCATAGCTATTGAGCTATTGTGCTCATCTACTAAGATTATCCTTGATGAACATAATAATGCTCCCCTTTTACCCAGTAATCCCACTTCTGGGAAGTTACCCAAGTGACCACAAACAAGGCCACACTAAAGCTCCCAGGACAATTATGTTTATCACAGTATTATTTTCCATAGCTAAGATATGGAATCAACCCACATGCCTCTCAGTAGATGAATGGATCAAGAAAATGTGACACACACACACACACACACACACACACACACACACACACACACACACACACACGGAATGCAATGCTTCCATCAGAAAGAATGATACCACCTCATTACCACCTCATTTGTAAGGAAATGGAAGATCTTGGAAAAAATCTCATATAAGTGAAGTAAGCCAGACTTAAAGAAACATATGTCCCATGGTTTCCCTTATTTGTAATTATTAGTTTATATCAAGGATAATCTCATGTATTTTAGTTTGACATTTTGTTCTATGTTGAGCATACATTATCGCTATATTGTTTGTTATTGTTTGTGCAAACAGGCAGGTATATTTAAAGAATTATGTTCATCTCATCCATTAGTGAAAGAAGAACACCTAAAAGAGCAACCCCTACTAGGAAGAACAACTCCTACTTATTTATCTTCATTTCTATGTAAGGCTAATGTCCCCTGTATGCTGGTCATCCTGTATATCTACTACCTTCTACATTGTTACCTAAATGCCCCAGCAATTCCACTTTGCTTTACTTTAAAAAAATTCTCTCTTAATGTTTGAGGTTGGTGTGTGTGTGTGTGTGTGTGTGTCTGTGTATGTGTGTGTGTGTGTGTGTGTGTGGTTTTGTTGGTGACATTGGGTTATCATGCACAGAACTGAGCTTATAAATTGAGGTCCAAAGAGAGCCAAATTTCTTCTGTCCCTCATTTCCATTTTTCTTTTAAAAAAGTACCAAACTTTTATATATCATCATTTATTGTCTTTTCAGAATCCAAAAAAGGAATAAATTCACATATAATCACTGCAAAATGCTTTAAAATTAGGAGATGATAAAACAGGCCCCAGTGAAATAAATTTTCTCCTACTTTATTCTGAAAGCGTTGTGCTGGTTGGTCACACCTGTAACCTTGTCTACTGTGGATATCTACTCAGGAGGCTGAGATCTGGGGATAGCTGTTGGAAGCCAATCGGGGCAAAAAAAAAATTCTTGAGATTATTTTTCAAAAATTTTAATGAACTAGCAAAGGTCCAAGAATGGAGATATAGCTCTTACAGTAGCTCACCAATCTAGAGAGGAAAGGCCAAGCAAGACCTTGAAGCCCTGAGTTCAAATTCTGAGCACTCCAACACACATGTGCGCGTGAACACACACACACACATTTATTCAAAATACTTTCATGTCAGTGTTTTTCATTAAATTATTTGTTCTCTATATTATATGGGTAAAATAGGGTATTATATGGGTAAAAAAGTAAATTCTTGCATCTCAGAACATTTTTATATGGTTTTTATTTTAAAAATACTGTACAGAAGTGTTCCATTTACATGAGCAAGGTAATAAGTACATTTCCTAAAAAGCATTGTTACCTCCTCCCTTATTTTTCTCCCACGATCCCTACCATCTCACCTCCACAAGTACATTCTCCTCCCCTTCTCCCCCCACCTCATAAATTGTAAAATTCATTTTTTTATCATAGTGTCTTGTGCATCTCATTGTTACAATGGGTCACCCGTATCCTTATTTAAACATTTCGTTTTTTCCTTCCCCTCCCCAAATTAGAGAAATGTATATACAAGATATAGACTCACCAACTTCAAATACAGTGAAAACAGGGGTTATAGCATGGAGGAGGAACATAAAAAGAAACAAAAAAATTCAAATCATGTAGTATAAGTATGTTAGAAATAATAGCAAGATAGAAAAAAACCAGTTGTGTCCCTATCTTAGGGTTCATTTAGCTTAACATTAAGTTATCTGGTCAAATGCACATAGCTTTTGATATTTTCTGATAATCCTAGACATATATTAGTTATTGAAGATAAGGGAAACCATGGAACGTATGTTTCGTTGGACTTGGCTTACTTCACTTAATAAATTTTTTCCAGGGCTGGGAAGGTGGCTCAGGGGTAGAGCGCTTGCCTTGCATGCCTGAGGCGCTGGGTTCGATCCCTCAGCACCACATAAGCACAAAGAAAAAAGCCGGAAGTGGTGCTGTGGCTCAAGTGGTAGAGCGCTAGCCTTAAGCTGAAGAGCTGAGGGACAGCGCCCAGGCTCAGAATTCAGGCCCCACGACCGGACCAAAATAAATAAATAAATAAATAAATAAATTTTTTCCAAGTCTTTCCATTTCCTAACAAATTTGGAGATGCCATTTTTTCTGAGGGAGGCATATAATGCCAATTTATATATTTATCACGTTTTCTTGATCCATTCATTTACTGAGGGGCATCGAGGTTGGTTCTGTGTCTTAGCTATAGAAAATAATGCTGCAATAAACTTAGTTGTGCTGCTAGTTTTAGTATGGTCTTGTTTGTGATCATTTGAGTAAATGCCCAAAAGTGGGATTGCTGGGTCATAGGGGAGCTTTCTGTGGAGTCTTTTGAGGAAACTCCATACTGCTTTCCAAAGTGGTTAAAGAAGTTTACAGTCCCACCAAGAATGCAGTAGGGTTCCCTTGTGGCTACATCCCTTCCAGCATCTGTTGTTGTAAATATGTGGAATGCTTCATGAATTTGTGTGTCATCTTTGGGCAGGGCCCATGCTAATCTTCTCAGTATATGTCCAGTGTTAGTGTATAGGCTGAGGGATTGGGCAGAGAACACTTTTTATATAGAAAGTGTAATTTATTTTATTAAACTGGGGGGGGGGGGCGGATAGAGGATTGGATGGGGGCGGGGGGAATTGGGAAGGGATTGGAAGGGTAAACAAAGAAAGAGGCAACAATTCTTGATAAGAAATATACTCATTATCTTGCCCATGTAATTGTAACCCCTCTGTAAGGGATTTTCACACACACATACACACACAAACACACAAAGAATAATGTCAAGATTGACACGTCAAAAACAAAATAATTTCAGATGTTTGTTGTTCAAGAGATGTGTAGGAGGACAAATTCAATTATTCTATACAAGGTACCTGTCATAATGAGCACTTCAGCAAGTGTTAAGGTTTGTTAAAAGTTTTAATGTTTTAAATACATACAATTTTGGGAAATTGCTCATATATGCCAAAATTAGGATTGTTTGGCAGGTCATAAAACTTTTCTATAAAGTATTTTAGGTTTATGTTAGCAGACATATACTACTAAGTATGTTCATTTCATAGTTTATAGAAACTTTACTAATGAGAAGCAAATGCTTTATGTAAAGCAGCAGAGTGAAGAGTTAATACTTTTTTAACTACACAGTTTCTGTTAAAATTTTAGGGCTTCCTTACTTTATATGTTACCGAGGAACAAATGATGATATATGCCATATACAAATGATGAGATGAACCATAAATAGTAATCTTAGTGGCTAACTTTAAAGACTACTTGTAGGCTATAAAACTCTTGTTGAACATCATAATCTTAGCCAGTTTTAAATGTACAAGAATTGAGAAAATAGTAAAATCTAATAGATAGTATACTTCAAATTCTGGAAACACTGGTAATTGTATTGTTTTGTATTTTTTGTGTGTGTGTGCGGTCATGAGGCCTGAACTCTGGGCTTGGGCGCTGTCCCTCAGCTCTTCAGCTCAATGATAGTGCTCTACCACTTGAGACATAGTGCTACTTCTGGCTTTTTTCTTTTTGTTTATGTGGTGCTGAGGAATCAAACCCAGGGCCTCATGCAGGCAAAGCAAGCACTCTACCACTGAGTCACCTTCCCAGCCCAATGTTTTGTATTTTGTTAATCATTAATAATTAATTATTGGTTTACTTTATTTGTAGTATTGTTTTCCTCGTTGTAATATAATACAAATTTTTGTAATCATTATTAGGAGGTACTTTGAGAAGGTTACCTGGATGGCCATACCATTATTTACAGGTACATGTGTATTTACAAAGAGCAAAATTAAGCAAAAAAATGTTGATTTAAAATTTTATCAAGTACAGTCTGAATCAGGAATGTTGATAATTGTCCACACCTAAAATCTTAGCCCTAGGCTGAAGCAGAGTTATTGCAGATTTGAGGTCACAAAATTGTGAGACTCTGTTTTGTATTGTTTTATTTTTATTTTGTTGGTCATAGGGTTTGAACTCTGAGGCCTAGGCACTGTCCCTCAGCTCAAGGTTAGCGCTATCACTTGAGCCACAGCACCACTTCCATCTTTTTCTGCTTATGTGGTGCTGAGGAATCAAACCCAAGGCCTCATGCATGAAAAATAAGCACTCTACTACTGAGCCACCTTCCCAGCTCCTGAGAGACTGTTTTTAAAAATCATCTAAACATTTGCTTTCTGCTTCGGGTTATATAATGAAATATATGAATGCCATATATGAGGCTTGAACTCTAGGCTTGGGTGCTGTCCTTGAGCTCTTCAGCTCAAGGCGAGTGCTCTCCCACATGAGCCACAGTGCCACTTCCGGGTTACTAGTTGTTTGTTGGAGATAAGAGTCTCACGGACTTTCCTGCCCAGGCTGGCTTTGAACTGTGATCCTCAGATCTCAGCCTCTTGAGTAGCTAGGATGACAGGCGTGAGCCATTAACACCCGGCTTAATATTATTCTTTACCAGGGCATTCTCTTGCTACTTTGGTTGTTTAGAGTGTCTATAAGAGCAAGCATTCCGTAGGGAGCAGGGAAACACCATCTGACCTTTACTTACAGAGATTTCTAAGTGACTTGCTATGACTTGTACTGTGTTTTGCAAGTCGAATCATATCTCTTAAAACCCTTTAAGAGATAAGAAAAGTGGTGAAAGACCTCTTGGAGACAAATACATCTTCAACATAGTTTGTTAAAAGCATTCCATTTAAGGCATGTTCAATGACATGTGAAACTTTTGTTGGCTATAACTATGTTTCTTTCTCCATGTGTGGATGTATACATGGGTACATGTATATGTGTGTTTGTGTGTATAGTAACACACATGTGTACATATATAAAGGCATATACACATATATATGCATATACAAATAAATATACATATAAAATATATGTGCATATATATATTTATATCAGGTTTTCAATGACAATCTATAATTCCCAGCATATTGTCATTCTAACACAGTGTATATGATAACCTGCTCTGAGGATCTGTGCTATCTGATGTGTATCCTTTGTACTCACTTTCCCCATTACCTTGGTTTTCATCCATGTGACCCACTTCGGTCTACCTTCCATAGGATAACTTTGTTTTCATTACATGTAGTTACTTACTGATAATAAAATAAAAAGGTTGCTTGTAAACAAAATAGAAATTTTAGGTTACCGGTTAAAAGTATCTTATCCATCCCAATGATTCCTATGAGATAAAATTTGTAATAATAATAAAATTGAAAAGGAATTCCTAGTTCTGTTGTTTTACCATTTGGAATGACAGAGAATAATATCATGTCATTGTTATAACTCTTAAAGAATGGAAGGGTCACTGATGGTCCCTATCATGTTCCCAAAAAAACAGTGGAACCTGAAGGATACTAGTAGACCAGTGGAAATTCTAAGTAGCAGACATGGAGCCTGAAAGAAAAAGAGAGGATGAGAGAGAGAGAAAGAGAAAAATATTATAATACTGAAAGTGTATAACAGATAAATAAGAGCTGTATGGGAATATTCGTACTTCTATCCTTAGACTTTCCATATGCATTTGAAGATACTTGATGTACAATAACCCATCAACATAAAATATAAAAAGATTTTGATACAAAATAAAAATGACTCAAGAAATTATAAATGCAAAACAATCTTCAGAGAAGCAAACTCTGGGAGATATTTCATGACTTTGAAAAGTATAAAGTGGCTGAAGTTAATAAAAATTTAGAAGTATTACAATTCAAAAAATATAGAAAAAAAGAGCCAGGTGTTGATGGTTCATGCCCATAATCCTACCTACTCAGGAAGCTGATATCTGAGGATTGTGCTTCAAACCCAGCCTGGGCAGGAAAGTCCGTGAGACTCTTATCTCCAACAAACAACTAGAAACCCGGAAGTGGCACTGTGGCTCATGTGGGAGAGCACTCGCCTTGAGCTGAAGAGCACAGGGACAGTGCTCAAGCCCAGAGTTCCAGGCCCACGATCGCCAAAAAAAAAAAAAAAAAAAAGAAAGAAAAAAAGAAGAATAAAGTTATAAGGCTTTAAATGGAATCCTTCCTTGAGCTCTTTTCCAACAGCCATCATCAATTCCTAAGCAAAGAGTGAGTTCTCAGAAAACTGGATCTCAGGTCATACTTTAATAAACCCATGTGAAAAGTCCTATGTGAGAATTGCTGAGTGAGGTCTTGCTAAATTCCTGACCAAGAAAATAGGAAAATAAAGTAAGTATTTTTAATGTATTAACGTTTGAGAATAACTTGTAACCTGTAAATAAATGTGTAGAACCCAATTATACCCACTGACAAAAAATGATGTGTGTTTTATTTATGTTCTCTTGGACTTGGAGAGTGATTTTAGGTGTGTCTACACAAGTAGAATCAGCATAAATAAACCCAGCATTTCTTCATTTAACATAGAAGGAAAGGATACAGGTTGACCCATTGTAATATTGAGATGTACAGGATACTATCAGAGGGGGGGTGGAGGGAAGAGTTGGGGAGGTGTGAATGGAAGGGATGGTAGGGGAAAAACAAAGGAGGGAATAACTATGCTCAATAAGAAATATAATCATTACGTTACTTATGTAACAGTAACCACTCTGTACAGTATCTTTACAATAAAAACTTTTATTAAAAAGAAACAAGGAAAACTTCTGTACTTATAGGAAATTTCATTTGTCACACAATATCAGTAAGGTATTGGTTTTAGGGCCATAGGCATATCAAAACGTTGGATACTCAATATCTCTAAATGAACATAGTGTAATATTTACATTAGAATCTGCCCACAACCTATTGCAGTGTAATTCCTATGAAAACTTTTACTACCATCTATTTTTGTAATGAAAAATTAAAGGATATGCACTATCAACAGATACATTTTTTCTAGATAATTTTGTCTGCATTTTGTGGATGGAATTGCAAGAGTAATTTTGAAAAGCACAAATTTCATCACCAAGAGCTGTCTGCAAAATGCAACAATGATCTAACACAGCATCATTGAATAGTATGGAACTCCAAGAAGTACTTGAATGGAGATATTAGCGGAAAGTGGAACCACACAAGGACTTTTTAGATAGGCAGCTGCTAGATTTCTCATTGAGAGCTTTCATGACTCTTTGGGAATCACATGTCAGAACCTCACTGAAATGTAGATAGTTTTCCCTTACATTTCTATCATGCTTAGTTATTATCAATCAACATATAGCTAATCTTGAATAATCCTTTAATAAAATGTTGATGGAGTGTTTATATGCAGAAAACCTGGGGAGATATTCTATGCCCCAAAGGAGAGAAAACTAGGTAAGCATCCATTTAGAGGCTTCTGAATAATTCTGATTCTGACCACATCAATTATCTATCCATACCTGTGCCCTGTGCTCGAGTGAGAGGATTTTAAAAGAATTTAGTGATTTAAAAATTCAAATTTAAATGTGGAATGAAATTAGTTCCAATGCATTACATTAAGATATTTAGAAACAATTGAGAAACCTAAAGGTCTATAAGATTATTTGTATTGAAAGTGAAGGGATATTGGAATTTGGTTCTCTATATTTTAAGCAATTTGCAAAAAGGATTGGTAAAATAAAATTTACATTTGACTTTACACTTACTACTTTTTGTATATTGAAAGGAGCACAAGCTTCAACAGTATGTCAATGTTATCCTCTTATTTATCTCTAAAGTTTTTGCTTCTAGTCTTTTAATATTAAAATTTATAAAAAAATTATTCTTTAGCTAGTTGTGCAAAGGGGTTTCGCTTCATCATGTCAGTGTTCAATAGGGTGTATATGTGCATTTCAATGTACAATACATCTGGATCATTGTCAAACTTTCCATTTTTCTTTCTTCCCTTACACCAACCCAATCTCTCCCTTCAAGTTTCCAACTTATATTCCCACATATGTTCTTTAAGTGATATGATTATATTAGTCCTCCATTTTCCTCTCCATTCTTCTGCCCTACTCTCTTTAAACCCAGCTCTCCCTTTGAAGACTTGTTTCAACTTCATGGTATTTTGTTAAATATCTCTGTCTTTGGCATTTGGCTTTGGGCTTGCCACAGCCTCTCTTCCATGTTTGACCTACATAAATGTGTATATTTCTCCACATTTCTAGTCTTAATGGCTGAGGTAGGTCTTCTTTACTGTCAATCTTTGTATTTGTCTTTTGGCTTTGGGCTTGCCACGGCCTGTCTTCTATGTTTGACCTACATAAATGAGGATATTTCTCCATATTTTCAATAGCTGAATGGCTGAGATAGGTCACCTTTATTGTTCACCTCTGTCCTAAATTCAGAATTGGACCTTCAGGGCCATCCAATGGAGCTTTTTTCTTCTCTACACACTGAAGATGGAAGGAAAATAATTTCCATGCGCTCAACATTATGCTATCCTTCATGAATTTCCATTACTTATCACTTCAGCAGTCTAAATTTCAAGTAATGTTTTCTGCATCATATTCACACAGTTTAAGTGAATATCAAGGGTAATTTACCTAGCATTGGAAATTTAGGGACGATCTTCAATTTCTGATGATAGAAGCAGGAGTCAGTTTGAATTGTACAGAATCCACAATGTAGTCTTCTAAATTTTCAATAAATTCAGAGTTACTTTTTATTAATATTTAAAAAGTTTTAGTTTAGTATTTGAAATGCTGCTCAAATTATTTTTAAAACTTTCACATTAAGTTAGACTGAACTTTTCCCCTCATTTCCGGCCGTAGTTTATATTAAGTCTCTTTGGCTTTATTGTTTGAGAGGCCAAGGGAAGAAGGTAAACAGAAAGATGACCATTACTTAGATATCTCCTTCCTCTTCGGTTTCTGCTATTCTTGTTGAGAAGAAGACTGGAGCAGGGAACAAGGATGCTTGACTTCATACAAGGGAGCATTCCTGGCATCTTAATTATTGTTTCTCAAATCACTTAAACTGATTACTCTTGCCTTCTCTTTAACAGTAACCTAACTGTGGGTTCCTTGGTGCAAGAGGAAGAACACTAACAGGTTATTATCTGTAAACTTGTATTTTACATCTCAGCTTACTACTACCAAAAATATAAAGTCTTGGCCATATAAATGCAAAGGCACTGATTGTCCAACAATAGCTTATTCAGCTACTCAGCTCCCTCATCCTCTGGTATCCTCCCCTCCACTCTCCTCATTTACCTTTCACTTCTTGTTCCTTTGTGTTTCTCTCCTCCATATTCATCTCTATCTTCTCTCTTTTTCTCTTCCAGTAGCAAGTGATTTGGTTTATCAGACAACACATAAATAATTGTAAAAATATTTTTTCTCCTTTTTTTGTATGATTTATTCATAAGGAGTTCTAGCAGAGCACCTGTGGCTTACACCTAGATACTCAATAGGTTCAAATTTGACAATTGCAATTTGAAGCTATTCCAAGTAGATAAACCTAAGAGATTCTTTTCTCTACTTGTGATAAAAGTAAGAAGTGAAGGTGTGCTTCAAGTGGTCTAGAGCAAACATTGAGAATTAAAGCCTAGATAGAGCTCAAGGCCCGGAGTTTAAACCCCAGTACCGGCACAATATTTTTTTTAAAAAATGAGTCCTTTGTCTTTGAAAAGGGATATTTCTCCAAAAGTTCATACCCGGTACAATTTTCAAGGTCCAAGACTCTTTGAAAGGCTCTTTCACATCTTAAACTGATTTCTCTGCTTGTTTCACATGGAAAATAGGAGTCACAATTCACATTAAAAAGTATGTGCATTGCTGAACATTTCTTACCATTTTTAATGGAAAGAAAGCATGGGAGAAGAATTCACCTCACTTAGGTGAATTAGGTTTGACTCACTGACAGACTTTTACAAGTAAATGAGGGTTTGTTTACATGTAAAGAAGTCTATACAGATGGTTTTCTAGGAGAGAGAACAAGCTAGCTGCTGTCCAAGTTTGAACCACAGTAAGTTTATTCCTATGATATGGTAAAGAGAAGCTCATCTCATAGAAGTCTATGCAGACAGTAATTTCAAAAGGATTAAAAACCCATGTCTATGTTGTGAACAGCCACTTTTTTACAAAGAAAAACAGTTTCCTGAGCCATGGAAATATAAGTTAGAGCAAAATTAACTATTTTAAATATAGTTAATGTCTGAGTTACAGGTATAAAACAGTTCTCTAATTACAACTATACTATTAATTTTCATCATGTACCGAATAAGAATCTGCAAGATCGACCTTGTTAAATCTGTCATAAAGGACTGAGTTTATGCAATTGTCAGTTATTTTTAGGGTCCAATATCTTCTACAGTGGCTTCGGTAGCAAACCTCTCACACCATATGCAATGTTTAGAAAAATGGACTGTCTTGTTAGGCACATAAGGGACTTTTGTGCCACTTGGAATATTTATCATTTGTCTTCTTGTTATTATACCTGCCAATGTGAAGTCCTTTTGTGATAAGAATAATAGTTTCTGTACTTTTTGTTCCAATAACAAATCTCAGATATAAATATAGCCTGGCGCCGGTGGCTCACTCCTGTAATCCTATCTACTTAGGAGGCTGAGATCTGAGGATCAAGGTTCAATGCCAGCCCAGGTAGGAAATTCCATAAGATTCTTATCTCCAATAAACCACCAGAAAAGTGGAAGTGGTGTTATATCTAAGCGGTAGAGTATTCGCCTTGAGCTGAAGATCACAGCAACAGCACCCAAGCCCAAATTTTAAACCCCACAACTGACCTAAAAATATGATGAGATGAATTACATTTAAATATAAATAAATATTTATGATACACTTTTAAAATACATCTTAATATTTACTATATATTACATTCATCTATTTGCATATATAAGATCATATTATATCTATATGTTTATAAATATATTTTTAATTTATATCCAAAGTGTACATCTGAAGATTTTGGGGAAAACGTATTTTCTTACTACTTACCCATTATCCTTTCAATAATTTTTCCACTTATTACAATGCCTAGAGTACTAATACTTATGATTATAAAACAGAGTAGCTGTTTTATTCCTTATGATTAGAAACATCTACTTACTTGGTATGAAAACTACCGAAATGTGATCCTGAAATCACATTCCACAAACTGGACATATACATCAATTTAGCAACTTAAAGGTCTGAAACGTCTATTTGAATCCTGTATCTCACATATATTCGGTTCCTTAGAATGAGCTACATATACAAACATGCATGTATTTTCATGGGCACATACATCCCTATACTCCCAAGACACACTAAATGTAACACTGTAATAAAAAAATTATATAGTTACTGAAAAAGAGCCCCTTTGCAAATGTAGTTAAATTTTATTTTTTAAATATAATGCATTATTGAAATACTGATGAAAGATCAGCTGATCAAATACTAGAGAGCCCACCTAAAAAGTTTCTCAGTCCAAACATCATTATTTCCATCCTTCCTACTCCAACATTAAAAAAAACATAAATAGCTATAGAATTAACCTACATGTTCCTTAATCACTCATTGAATGAAGAAATTGTAATAGATAAACATATAACCACAATGATATATTATTTAGGCAGACATAATAATGAAATAATATCATCTTCAAGAAAATAGAAATAGAAGCCTTCATATTAAAGCAATAATCCCTATTATGAAAAACAAATAGTAGATTTCTCATATGAAAGCTCTAGACCCAGAAAATAAAATGAATGACCAAAGTGTAAAAGATGGAACTGATTACATTTGGAAAAAAGAGAGGAGATGAAGAGAAATATTGTGGAGTAAATATGTTCAAATACTTTATAAGTAATTATGATAACATAATAAAATATAAATATAAAAATAGGATAATGAAATTAATAAAAGGATTAAAATTTAGCAAGGTACATTATATGGACATATGTGTAAAACACAATCAAATATTTTTGAAATTTAATATTTGCTAATAAAAAGACAAAACTTCATTCCAGTTGTTATAGATTTATATGTTAATTTACATTTTTTGTTCAGTTATTTCCCTGATAAAGTAAAAGGAGAAACTAGTTTTGCTCATTTAGAAAGACAATTTTGTCCAATTAGCATTAAAGTATTCTAGTTAATTACTGTCAATGTGAAATTGTTCAATCAAATTAATTATTATATTAGATTATTACCAATGCACTCTTCAAAATATTATCCCCATAGGTATATAATTTTTGCTATGTATTTTATATCTTTTATCGTTTTATATCATTTTCTGAACGTAGTTTGGTATATACAACTAGGATATATTACACCTGACCTGGAAATCAATTATTCAGTTTTTATCAAAAATACCTATAGTGAAATAAAGAGGTAAATCCAAATTATGTATATTTGAAGACAATACTTGGTTAGTCCTATTCTCACATTCCCCATTCCCTTCTTGAGAATAATAAACATTGAGAACAATAAACATTCCTTTTTATAACCCACATTCAGTCTTCTACAAACAGTGTAATTTGGAGTAGTTTTAAATTATGTACGCTCATGTACACTACTCAGATTGTATTATTTGCATATTTTGTTCTTAGTAGGTCAGTAGTATTTAGTTCTCAATATGGATAGTATTGGACTTATTTATTGCATTTCTGAATTTTTTAAGTATTTTATGATTTTTCTGATTTGATACTCTAGCATTTTTTAAAAAAATATGTGCCGATCTTACTTCACATATAGTTACATTTGTTTTAAATAATTTGATCCATTCAAAGGATTTGCTCTATTAGGTTCATGCAGATGAATTTAATTACAATTTAACACAAGCTTATTTCTGAGACACAGTTACCCTAATAGCTCTACTCAAATTAAAATGTATTTGAGGCATTTGTAACATATATTTGTACTTTAAAACAAAACTAGGCACAACATGTTTTTGATCCTGGGGGAGTTCTACTTTGTTGGTTGTTTTTCCAGCTTTGGTGACTTCAACATATGTGTGCATTTTATTTCAACTGTTCTGGGTCTCTATTTTGTTATATATAACAGAAAATAGAAAAAGAATCAGTGATTTAGAACTTTTCAAAATAGAATTCTAAGAGAGACACTTGAAATTTTGTGACAACTGGGAATGGGCAGGTTATCAAAGTGGCGGGGTTAGCAGAATAACAGAGACATTGTTTGACATGATTTGAATTCTTCCTCCTCTTGCCTCACTCTTTCCAATAATATTACTTCAAAGTCTTTAATCGAAAGAAAATATTTTTTTTCCGTATGAACTCAGAATTTTCAGTTTAATTGGGACAAACTACACATACATATTTGATTTTAACTCTAAAATCTTTTTTTCCTTAGTATAAAACCATAGATTTGAATTTATAATGCTAAAATAGCACCTAGTAATTTATATGAAATGGTCCAAACTATTTTCACTTCACACTAAATGCAATAAAGAATGTAAAAAAGATAGTGTGTAATGTAGTATGTAATAGTTGACTTTGGGGAAAATCAATTACAGTGGATTTTTGTGAAATACTGAATAATAGTAAAATTATATTTGATTCCATAAAAAAATCACAGTTATATCTCAAAATACCTCATAGTTATAAACTAATGCTGAAAAAATAAGGTTGTTTATTGGAAAAAGCCAGAAGTTTCAATAAGCTTGCTTTTGAAAAATTGACTTGGATCTGGGCTTTGGTGGCTTATGCCTATAATCTTAGCTACTCAAGAGTCTGAGACCTGAGGATAGTGGTTCAAAGCCATCCTGGGCAGAAAAGTCTTTGAGACTCTTATCTCCAATAAACCACCTAAAAACCAGAAACAGCACTGTGGCTGAAGGGGTGCAGTGGTAGCCTTGAGCTGAAAAGCTGAGGGACAGTGCCCAGGCCCAAAGTTCAGGCCCCACGACCGACCAAAAAAAAATATTTTATGATATTTAATGAGTGGTTGTTTAGTGAAAAATGTCATTGGTGTTTATTATTTTGTGTTGGCATAAAATGAGCCTACTATTGTTTTAAATTAATTTAAAAAAACGATCTGAATCTATGACAGCATAAATTTGTGGGTAATGGTTAAAACAGGTTGTCTTTCTGAAAAAAATTTATATCACCCACGCAAAAAAAAGGAACAAACGAAAATATTGCCAGGAAACTTACTCTGTAAATCTTAATGGACTAATAGTCTGACAGTTTGTTTTAATTTTCAATAAAAAATTAAAATAATACTTGGTAATATTTTATTAACCCATTCAAATTTCTTCATCCTTGTCAGTTAAGATTCACTTTTAAAAGAAATGCAACAGGTGACATTGATTTTCCTTACTGTTCCAAAGAAATGTTCATTTCATCTGTATATTGTATACCACAATATACCCAGAAAGTATTTGTTAAAAAAACTTTTTTTCCCATTCTTTGTTTTGCTTCAGTCTGTATTTAAAGCAGCATATCACATATTACCCACCCTATTGCCTGTCTTCTCATTTGAGACATTACAATAAGTTTTCCTTCCCTGGTGTATCAGCCAGCAAAGTTTTACAAAACAGCATGCTTTCATTCATTGTGCTTTCCAAAATATATCTCATAAATGCCAACAACAAAGCTCAACCTGAAAAATCTGTGGATTTTTCCACTTATGGTGCAAATTAATCACTTTCCATACACCTTAGAACCAGCAGTTCACAAGCATTAATTGGTGTGTCACTTCCATGCTTTAGAACAGCAGCATTTGAAAATGGTGTACATGTTAATTTGTTTACCACATGTGGTTTTTCTTCAGCAAGGACTGTCTTCATGGAATATGGTAATAGATTTTTTTAAATTATGTACATTAATAGGGCTCTGAGTTATGGATATACAATATCAATTTAAGTGACTAAATATTTAAATTAAATTCCATAATATGTATTCCTTCAATTTTCTAGCTAAAGTGTTCTACAACTAGGTATTTTAAAAAAGAAATGCACTTCACTAGATGAATGGATCAAGAAAATGTGATATATATACACAATGGAATTCTATGACTCCATCAGAAAGAATGACCTTTTCCCACTTGTTAGAAAATGGAAAGACTTGGAAAAAAATTATTTTAAGTGTAGTAAGCCAGGCCCAAAGAAACATAGGTCCCATGGTTTCTCTTATTTGCAATAACTAGTATATGTCTGAGTCAAACATAAAAGGTCAGATAAGTTGAAGTTAGGCGAAATGAATCCCGTTAAGAACTTAAATGGTTTTTCTTTCTTTATATTGTTTCTAACATATTTATAAGATGATTTCATTGTAGCTTTGTATATCCCTCCCCCAAAGTATAAATCCTTTTTTCACTGTATTGATGTTGGTATAATTTGTGGATGGCAAGGGAAAAAACACATTGTTTAAATAGGGATAGAGTTGACGCATTGCAACAATGAGATGTAGAAGATGTTATGTCAAAAAATGAACTATACAACAGTAGTGCGGGGGGGGGGGGGGGGGGACGAGAGAGAGATTAAGGGGGGAGGGAATGTAATCATAACCCCCCGTACAGTATTTTCACAAAGAAAGAAGAGAAATATTGTAAGTTGTTTCCTTGGTGACAACATAATTAGAAGACTTACAATTTTCATGTTTCATGGCCATCTTTTACTAGGTGAAACTTTGGGACAGCATTAACGTTTGAATCTTGGATGAGATTTGATGGGGAATTGTGGCAGACTTTTCATGGTATGAGAAGAAAACAAAAGGCCATACTAATACTTTTATCTGCTACATTGTTATATTAGTTTATTCAAACACAAACAAACACACATACAAACACACTTATATACACTTGTGTAGTATGAAGAACCAGTCTGCAAGAAAACATTTTAATAGGAATTCCATAAAATACTTAGTCTGCTGAGATCTGATTAGAAATTATAGAAATCTCTGGTTGCTTCCAACCCTGGACAAGTCATTATCATAGGTGAAGAGGTTTTCATTTGAATTTAGAATGGCAATTTCCTCCCAGATTGTGAAGAATACCAGAATAATTCTTCTGGAGATTAATTTCTTCAGAGTGAAAACCATGAGAACATAGATTCTCATCTTCTTTCTTCTTTTATCTTGTAATCATTCTATGTCAAAAACATTTCTCTTTGACATACTTCCCACATTGCCACTGCATTGTCACAGCAATAAAACAAAGCAATGAAACCAACTGAACCTTCACTGAAACCTTCAAACTTGTACATATGAATAAGCCTTTCTGCTTAATGAATGGACAATATGATATATTATGGTTGGTTATGAGGCTAACACCAAAGTCTAGTCTTTCTAACAATGTAGAGTGTATTAAAGTATGTTTCATTATAAAATACCTAACACCATGTTGTATTTTGTGTTTTAGTTTCTGTTGATCATAGGGCTTAAACTCAGGGCCTGGATGGTGCTTTTGTGTTCAAGGCCAGTGCTCTACACACAATTTGAACTGGAACTACATTTCCCCTGGTGATTAATTTGAGATAAGAATTTAATGAACTTTCTTACTCAGGCTAGCTTTGAACTGTGATTTTGAGATCTCAGTCTCTTACCTAGCTAAGATTACATCCTTGAACCACCAGGGCCTAGCCATGCTGCATATTTTGTGTAATTCCAATTTTCAGAATTGTACAGATGCTCCTATTACCATATAAAAAAACTTAAAACAAACTAAGAATATTTTTAAAGTATAAAATGAAGGAAGAATTGTCATCTTTTAGAAAACCTATGCAAAATCTATGTCAAACTATTGATATTTTACTGTACATTTCCTGCAACCACTTTGATATGGTTTAATAATTGTCAGGCCAAGTTTCTCTATATTCTATTGGAGATTTACTATTTCATTGCATGCATGTATATGTATATGTATAGGTATAGGTATAGGTATAAGTATATTTACCTATCTATATATGTTCCTTATGTGGATCATTAAACTTGAAACTGCTTCATTTTGCTGTTCAGCAGTTGAACCTGGTCATCTAATCCTGTGACAATATCAGTGCTCATTCTGATCATTCCTTTATTTACCACACCATCAGCCTTCTAAAATCAGCTTCATTTCCTGGAGAAGTTAACCAATCAGTCCAATCACTATCCATGCAGAGGGTTTTAATAAAGAAAGCTTTAAGAAAGAAAGATAACATGAAGTGACAGCTATAGAATTTCTACAGAGACCTGACATCTTTCACATTTCTGCCTCATACTTAAGATAGCATTAACTAACACTATAAATTACTGCATTTATAACATAAGGATCAGTGTTTTTGTTTTTTTTCTTTTCCAATTTGAAGCCTTCTTTTCCATGATTTTTGACATAAACTTTTGGAAGATTTTTTTGATTGGTATGGGATTCCATCAAAAACAAAGCCATCTACATCAACTTCCATGCCCAAACCAAATAATGTTCTATTAGAGATTTTCTTCTATCCATTAAGTAATATGTTATGTGTTGAATACTGTCCCAATGAAATCTTACTAAAGTTAAAAATCCCATCGCCTTAGAAGGTGACTGCATTTGGAAACAGAATCTCAAATGTAGCATTTAAGTTGAATTCTCTACCAAGAA